>NC_056743.1:1749617350-1749699850 GCF_019279795.1 Protopterus annectens | reverse complement strand
CCTCATTAGCTGCCATTTGCTATAGCTTGAAGGAAAAAAAAAATAAAAGCAGTTGAAGTTTCTTGTTTGTTGCAACCTTTAATTGGCAGATAACATTCTGTATTCAATTTTCATAAGTATGATTTATCAGTCCTTCTACATGTTCCCATAGTGGAACATGTCAATGCAGGTGTACTGGGCATAGACTCATTTGTAATTTTAAGTCAGATGATGGCCAAAGTATTTAACATAAGCACTGTCATCACATGCTTCCATATGTAAGCATGCCAGGACAGCATGTGACTTGCCATTTAACACTGAAGAAGGATAACAACTGAGTAGGCATGTCATAGTTTGCTCTGTCATCACATGCTTCCATATGCAAGCATGTCAGGACATCATGTGACTTGCCATTTAACACTGAAGAAGGCATGTCATAGTTTCTCAAACACATACAGGAAACAACAGCTTACAGCCATGCAGACTCAATAAGTAAAGTACGGCAGACATTCTCTTCAAAGAAAGAGATGTCACAGAAAGTTACATCACAGATGTCAGAACGTTTTCAGTTACTTTTATGTACTATGAAGGAGCAACCAATAAATCCAAAAGTTAGGGCACTGAGGACAACAGACACACGCAGGTAAAATGTACCAATAACTTTATTAAAAAAATGGCCACATTAACGAATCATGGCATTTTCATCCCTTCAGACCAGGGCTTCATCAGACAATGCAGAACACACGCACCCCACATCATCTTATATGCCCTGAAGACCACTTAAATAAATTGTTTAATTATGCAGTTAAGCTACCTTAATTGCTTAAAAATGTATATTAGCTGTTCAAGCTGGAGAGACCATACTCGACAATAAAAATAGAAATATATAAATCCAAAACCTGCTTAAAAAGCATAAATATATTCCTGTTGTTAAAAACGGGTCCCCTTCAGATGATTGAAGTTTTACAACTTCAAATTTCATATGACTGAGACCATATGATTGAACTTTTAAAACTTTGAATGTTCTGAATGGAGATCTCCATATAGCTCGGAACGTGAAATTTTCCCTTTACCTCGCTGTAGTGCGATCTTGGAGTTGGTATAATTAAATAGCATGAGATGTGGGAGGGTGCAGGAAGGTTTGCCCCCCCTGCATAAACATCCAGGAAAATGTTTTTGTTTTGTTTTTCTTTTTCTTTCAGGTGTTTGAAGCTTTGAAACTTCGATCATATGGTCTCGGCCATATGAAATTCAAATTTTTAAAACTTCGATCATCTAAAGTAGACCCATTAAAAACATAACTAAACAGATGAAGTAAATGAATAATGATCAATAAAAATCCCTCATATTATCACTTAATTTTTTTTCAACATTGAGTTTGAATAGTATATATATATATATATATATATATATATATATATATGGGTCTACTTCATAAGATCGACAGACCATTTGATCGACATTCATTTGGTCGACAGCTCATTTGATCGACAACCAGTATTCAAGGCAAAAACTTGGGATTTGCCCCCTCCCCAATGTAGTGTGACCCTGGAGTTGGTATATATAGTTAGGGGGGTGAGGGGCACAGCCCCCCACCTATTTTCTTTAAAATGTGTAGTTTTGTTGTATTTTCATGTTTTAAATGGAAATAGGTGGGGGGCTTTGCCCTCCACACCCCCACTAACTATATATACCAACTCCAGGGTCGCACAACATTGGGGAGGGAGGCAAATCCCTGTTAAGTGCTTTGAATACTGGTTGTCGATCAAATGAGCTGTCGACCAAATGAATGCCGATCAAATGGTCTGTCGATCTTATGAAGTAGACCCATATTTACATATATATATATATATATATATATATATATATATATATATATATATATGTGTGGGTGTGTGTGTGTATATATGTGTGTATATATATATATATATATATATATATATATATATATATATATATATATATATATATATATTGATTAGGTTCATAGGTTCATAGGTTCATAGGTTTATACTAGGCTAACTGCCCTAGGGCATTTATAAGCCTAGCCCAAAGTTATGTGGCTTACGCCGCCCCTTATGTTAGAAATACTGTGCCCATTAGTTTGTTGTGCCTCTGTCCAGTAGTGACACAGAGATGATTCCCGGGGTAAACCTACCTGATGTGTATATATATATATATATATATATATATATATATATATATATATATATATATATATATATATTTTTTGTACTAAGATGCCATCTAGTGGTGCTGGGTCCCACACTAAAATACAAATATTCCTAGTAAAAAGAACAGCCATAAAGCTTTGTAAAAAACTTTTTGTATAAAAATATATGCAATTGAAGCCAAAAAAGTAGATCCTTGTAAAATGTATGTAACAAACAGATATAAAACATTAAAACATGCCACCAACATATATTAAAAAAATTCTTATAAAATGTCATATTCAAATCCTATAAAACATAAAACAATGTTCAGGGTCTGGGGCTATTTCTTAAAGTCTCGATGCCGTTAATTTTAAAATGGGTGTCAAGGAAATGTGCTGATATGACCCCAGGGCTCTATTCGCTTCCAAAATCAAGTGGCAATAAACATCTGTGTACTCTATTCTAGTTTCCCATGGCCCACCTCTTGGATCTTGGGCTATTTCTTCAATCACAAAGAAGCTAAAGCTAGCCGTGTGACATTTCAGGGTTTATATAACGCATTCCACTTATCCTTCATCTGTAGATCATATAAATGTTCATATATTCTTTTTTTAAGTTTGCGTACAGTTTTCCCTACGTAGAATGTGTCGCAACTCTTGCATTCCACTAAATAAAACACCTCCATACCATACCTCTCAACCTGGAAACATCAGAAATCCGGACAAAGGCCCATGAAAAATGCATACAGATCTGTACAATGATTAACATAAACGTTGTATACATAATAATGTAACCCCGCCCACTCCAATGGAATTGTGGGTACCAACTTTCAAATGCAAACTGAAGAACAGACAACCAAAATGTGCCCCCAGAGTCCCTCTGCAGCCATTCCAATGTCCTGTTACCTGGCTAATTTGCCCCATTTACCATAAACACTAATGTGCATACTGCTTTACTTCTACAATGATTATTTGGATTTTATTTTACATTTTATAGCACAATGCACAATCACTAATAGACATCTGCTAAACAAAGCAATACTGTCTCACAATGAAAATAGACTTAGCATTAAAACTTCTCTGGCCTTGAAACTCACATTCGTTGAAACAGCATTGAAACCCACACCACATCCAAAGAAACTGCATCTGGCCTGTGGTGGATAAAGATTACATTTGGGCTGTTTTCAAATCATAGGCCCCTTCCAGATGAAACAAGAAACATACAGGTGTTCTTTGATACACCTTCCTGACTTTAGCAAATTATATTCCTTGTATAATACAGCACACTTGTTAGACTTAGAGCGCATTTTAAATTTATTGTTTGAACATTTTTCCAGTAAGCAGTGAAACAGAATGCATGAACCAATAATGACAAAACTGTCCAATTCAGAATATTTCCATCATAAAAGTCTACTTCTACACACACACACACACACAAACAGATATATATATATATATATATATATATATATATATATATATATATATATATATATATATATATATATATATATATATATATATATATATATATCTTTGTTTAGTAAAACCGATAAGGAAATAGAAGAATTATTAAAACATGCATCTATAACTTCTAATAGACACTTGAAAAAAAATATGAAGGAATTAAAAACTACAGCCCACAGTGATGCCTTGAGCTTTTGTTCTTTTTATTTAGTATCAGAACTTCTTAAAAATGGATCAGATGTCAAGGGACTGATGTATAACACAAGTGCCAGGGATCATGAATAATAACACAATGCATCTATGAGCCAATAATAAACAACAACACAATAGTAAATAATACATATGCATGAATGATGAAATACAATAGAACGTCACACAAATAACCTGTACAGTATTGATAAGGAAAAAACTTTGTAAACTAAGTTGCCTAAGTTTTAGCATACATTCCTGTGTGAGACATAGTAAATAAAAAGCATTATTGAATAAAAATAATTCAAAACTAAAACCTGCAGGGTTATTGAAACCATTTTAAGGCACATTTAAGATTCAGGGACTCATTTAACCCTGGGAAAAATTCAGCTTTCAATCTCAGCTGCCACTTTAATTCCTGAACCTGTAATTTGCAGTCAGCGTCTCCAAAGAAAATCTTAATATGTTCCAGCACAAAGAACCTAAAAGACCTAAAATTATTGCATACTGTACTATGCTTACCGAGAGCACTGACAAGGTCCTTTCTTCCTAATAGCCCCATAATGTTCCTTTATTCTGTCGCTCAATCTGCGGACAGTTTTCCCCACATAAAAACATGAACAGGTGGAACATACTGCACAATAAACTATCATGCTCGAATTGCAGTCACAGTAATTAGTAAAGGAAACTTTAATGTTGCAGTGTGGAAAAGATAGATTCCCAGTCAAAGATGTACTGACAACACACACATTTACCACACTTATACATTTCTTTAGGTTGGGAAACAATTACTGGGGCTAAACTGAACTGATTGTCTTTATTTTCAAAAAATGCCTTTAAAGACTTGGTTCTTTTGTATGAAAAAATAGGTTCTGCCAGTCCTAATGTTCAGAAGATATATATATTTATATATATATATATATATATATATATATATATATATATATACATACATAAAACTTCATGTTAATAGAATGACAGTAGTGTAAGCCGTGGGCATCTTGCACAGCTTCTCGAACTTATTTTCAGTTTAAGTTTTTTGCTTGACTTACTCTGATTTGTGTTATCAGACCAACTGAATAGCTGTAAATGCACAACAAAATAAACTAGGCAAACTGCATGTTTAAAGAATTCCAATTTTTAGTTCAAGTACTGACAGACCCTCTCCTACATTCATCCTCAAGCATCAAAACTATCATTGTAATCCACGTGCTGTTAGCTGGCCACTCTTGCTTTTCCAGTGTCTGCAGTGGAAAAATATGTGTTTTATCTTGAATGCTGGAAAATGTATTGTACTTATTTAAAAATATTTTTCTTATAATGCACCACAGAACATAATAATTCTGATTTTCTGTTCCTGAATTTGGGTTAATGATATTTTTTGCTCTTTCCACTGAGGCACAAATGCCCTTGTACAAGACATTTTCTCACTTCTGTTGTATTTGTAGCTACACCCTTGACTTGTTACACCCACCCCATTTAAAAGTACAACACAGTACAGTATCAGCAATGTATTTACATACTATGAGAGTAGAACCCACAGCCTTCTGCATCAAAAGCAAGTCTTTAACCTGTTATGCTATTAACAATGCAAGCAGACTCAGCATAAGCAACACTAAACTTCTCTTCCCCTGAAACTCGCAGCTCCTTGTAAAATCCACTCGACACTCAACTGTATCTCTCAACTTTGCAGCACAGGAAATCTGGAAAATGTATTGGGGGGAGACAAAAGCCCAAAAACCAGGGACACATTTTAAACATTGCTTGTATAGTTTTGGAAAGCTGCTAGAATAAAATGTTGTGTTACCACCATGCATTTCACTGCCAAGTTCTGAACGCAGGACCCTATGCACTACAGTCATCACAACATACCACTATGCCAAATTAGCAGTTTCCTGAAAGACAGGAAGAATGAAACTTAAATGGCTATCATTTAGTGAATTCAGTTCTCACTTCTCAACATAGCTATAAACATCTTAGCACACAACATCTGAACAAAGCCAATAATAGGGGAATACACCCCACAAACATATTCAATGAATTCAGTTCTCACCATATCTCTCAACCTCTTAGCACAAAAAACCCGGACAAAGCCAATAATGGGGGAATACAGCAACAAAAATAGGCACAAATTTCAAATATTGATCTTATAAACTTAGAAAATTCTTAGAATAAAAGGTTTTGTGTTACCATGTATTTTCTGAAGAATATGAAGTCTGAAATTCAAATGCCTGTCATTATTTAGTGAATTCAATCCTTCACTGATTTGCCACAAAAATCCAGAAAACCACCAATTTTATGAGGAAGAGAACAAAAATATGAGGCATAAATCTGGAAAGTGGTGGTGGGTAGGGAATTTTGGCTCTTGTTTACCTGTACCCAAGGTACAGGGTTTGAGCCTGAGTACCTCTAGCCACCAGGTATATTCACCTGGGGTATTTCACACACACACACACACACACACACACACACACACACACACACACACACACACACACACACACACACACACACACACACACACACACACACACACACACACACTACCTTCAAACTTTTGTTTCTGGAAGTAAGTTCAACCATTACTGTTCCATAATGTGACTTTCAGAAATGCATGCATGTTATGCTGTTGTTGAACTCAATTCAGGCTGGGAGGCCGTTTCATGGAGCTGATGTCATCACGCATGTGATGACGTCAGCTCAAAAAAGCAGAAAAATAATTTTGAATAAAAGTGCCAGGAAAGTTGGAAATCTCAAAAAAGCTGAAAATTTTTTTTAAATAAAAGAGCCGGGAAATTCGAAAATTAAGGGGTGCCACTCAGGAATCATGGCACCCCATTATTTGGACCTGAAAACCAGTAAAAACTGAGTAATTTGGTACAGTTGGGAGGTATGCACCCATACTATTACAATTGGAATAAGTGTCAGGCTCTGTTCTTCTGTCCCTTGCCTGAATGAAAACAGATTCCCTGTTATTATATAAGGGACATTGTGCATATGCTCCACATTTATAGGTACCAACCTTCTTTTTCCTTTTTCTCCTAACAGGGTTCTGCTCCAATAATTCTATAATGCTTTTCCTTTCTTAAAAATACATTTAAGTGGATCCTTAACTATTTTATCAAAGTCCGAAAAACTAGGAAATTTCTTCCACTTGTTGCTATTCACTTCCTTAATATTATTTACATCACAATTGTAGAGTAAAGGTTCAACACCCATAAGGGGGTGAAGTATGCTGGTCATAGGCCTTGCTGAAATGTGGTGGAGAGGCAGATCTAATGGGTGGAAGCAGTTTTAATAAGTACTATTTGCCCTTGCAACCTCAGGATATGGACTGCATGAGTGTAAGGAAAATAACTGAAAGTAAATACCGAAATAGACCCTACAGTATAACATCAGCTCTTTGCTACCACTCACTTTCACTTCTGATGGTAACGGGGGGGTTGGTATAATAGTTAAGGTGCTTATGTCACAGTTACAAAGTACAGGGTTTGATTCAGACCTTTGAAAGGGAAACTGGCTATGTTTAAACTAGGCAACAAGGCATATGAACCTAGAAAGGGTCAAAACAAGGGATATTTAGGGCAAGACCGTGTTAATGTGTGAGTGAGTATGTCAGTGCAGAACGTTAATAATGTGATCATTATCTCATTAATCTTATTTCCTCCTTTTTTGCAGGTATGTGCAGTGTTGACAAACCAAACAAAGCAGGGTACACTGCCATAATGCTCACTGCACTAGCAGCTGTCCGATCGGAGAGTGATATGGACACGGTGATGCAGCTTCTCCGCCTTGGAGATGTTAATGCCAAAGCAACCCAGGTACTGCCTGTGCTCTTTCCATTAGCCAGCCTGTCTGACTTCTACATGATGACTCTTTTTCTGCAGCATATTATAGTATTGTACAGGACTACAGGCTATTAAAAGTTCAGTGTCTGTCTCTTGTACTGCTTTATCTAGAAATTTTGTACATTAGCACTTTGCATTGATTTGTATTGTAAGAATATTCACAATTTTTCCAACTTCTTCAGATCTTCCTTTGGTGACTAGTTCCACCATTACTGATGATGTTACTACAGACAGGTGTTTTGCCCACTGGGGACAGAAAGACACATCTGTCCTTGGAAGAAAATTTTTAAAATGTTGAGTATAAACATGACCCTGTGGATTCATACTAATTGCTACTCTTAATAAATGAAGGCAGTGGTGTGTCTCTGTGTGTGTGTGTGTGTGTGTGTGTGTGTGTGTGTGTGTGTGTGTGTGTGTGTGTGTGTGTGTGTGTGTGTGTGTGTGTACATGCGTGCGTGTGTGTGTGTGTGTGTGTGTGTGTGTGTGTACATATGTGTGTTCATGTGAGAGTGCTTGTGTGTGTGCATATCTCTTCAGCCAGTTTTCACCACCATTTGTAAACTTGGTCATACTGCTCTTTTTCTTGGTAACAGCGGATTCTCAACAGGGCTAAATGGGTCTGCATTGCATGATGGCTAATTTCTTGTAGTGGCTTGGTGTTACCGGTCATAATATTCCTTTCATTAGTCACAAATGCGTATATTTGATGGGAACTGGCAGTTTAACAGTTCATTATAACAGCTAACTACATGTACCTTTACCAGGTGAAGTTCTGGAAGGTTATTCAGATGGTAGAGGTTTAAAATGTCTGTTAGGTTAGACCAATTTATTCCTTGACTACTCAGATTCTTGTGCACTAATTTAATATCTGCATTTTTCCTTAGTTAAGGATAAACCGCATCTATACTTTTGGATTTTTGCTGTTATACTTTTGTCTTCCATGTAGCAGTTATATGGTGTCATCCATTTCCTTTTCAGTTTATAGCTTTCTAATCTTGTATAACCAGCCTGCTTCTGTTCACTCAGTTATGTGCTAGGCAGTAGACATAAGCAAACACTGTGCTTCGTTCCTTTATAATGATCTGCTCTTCCTAAGTGATTTGTATTTAATTTAAAGTAGGAAAGTTGTAGGAAATACTTGGAACTGTCTAATAATTTCAGCCTTAGTGCTGACATCACATGAAGTAATCCCACATCCCCATACAGTGAGACCATAAGACTGTACGTCCACAGTCTCATCACTCTCTCCCTGTCAGCAGTGGCAGGTTAGCTTTTCACCAGCAGTGTATACATGCATTCTCTGGTTAACTACTTAATCCAGTTTGGTGTTGTGGGTGAAGCTAAGCCCATGCTAACAGTCACTGGACACAAGGTAGAAACCTGTCTTTGATGGGGTGATAGCCTACTACAAAACGCACACACATGCTCAGTTTTACTGACTGCAGATAAGAATAATAGTGTAAGGTAAACCATCTTTTTAGCCCAGTGTCTGCCAAACTCCTCCATGTTCAGAGCCTGGCAAGTATTACTGCTTCCCTCCTCCATTCCCCCCCCCCTGTGTGTCCCCTATGGCATCCCCCCTTTCTCCATCAATGTTAAACTAATATCCACAGCTGCCTGCTTTCCCCACATTCTCTTACAACAGGTAAAATGTTCAACTTTGCCCCCACACCCCCTTACTTAAATATACCAACTGCGAGATAGCACTACAGTGTGGAAAAGGGCAAAGGACACCATGTTGGCCAACCAACTCTTTTCCCATGTTAAACTTCCGATATTTTGGCCCTTAGCATGGGACAGCCAAGTAGTACCCAAACCTCACCCACCCCCTTGAGACAGAACTGCTAGTCCAGGTTAGTCAAGCCTACCTTTAGGTGTCCCTCTGGCACTGCAGCACTTTATTTAATCAGCTTAACCTGCAGTAAACCTGACCTCAGACCAAGAGAAGAGACAGTTTTTATAGTTTTCCTGCCAGATTAGCAGTACTGTTTATGCTACTGCCTGTATTTTCATACAGTGTGAAAAAATTTACAGCTTTGGGAGTTGTACAAACATCATCCATAAATATGGTTCACTGGGCAGCATCTACTTCCCAGCACACAATCCTTGCAGCTTTTCTCTTTCTTTGTTGGTTATCTCACCGAAAATGTTAGGATGGACTATATATATATAGAGAGAGAAAGATGATGACACTTAAAAAGGGCAATATATCATTTGGTAGTTCTTATGGAAACCCATGAACTTATGCATGCAAACTGTGAAGACAGTAGTAACAGGGGTGGGGAACCTTTTTAATAAATTTTCACATCATTTTCTCTGCCGGATGTACATATTCTGTATGCAAGACAAGAAAGAAATACATTTATGAGTAGAATACTTGACTGTGGGACTGCTGCTGAAAGATGGGCTTTGAGCAGGGAGATCAAAGCACTAACTGGGAGGTAGGGGCACTTTTTCCACCAGCACTTTATGGTGCAAGTGCAAATGTTATGCAGAAAAAGATGGGAAAGTATGTTAGAAGGTGTATTTAACAGAATGACGTGGGAGAGATGATTCCACACACAGCTTATTCCCTTGTCTCCCATATATGGCACTGCAGGGTGAGTTTAAATAGATGGAGAAGGACCATGGAGAGCACCTAGGCAGCATTGATTGCCAATGCCAAGATATTGGGGGTAAAATAGACATCATGGAAACTGTACTCCTGTAAGGCGAGAAAGGGGATGTGATAAGTATCACATAAGCATGGGGTACAGATGTGAAATTTGATATACGATTGGTTAATTTAGGTATTCAAAAAGATTGGATTGGGAGCAGAGTGCAAGGTTCTACTGTATATATGTGGAACAAAGGTCATGATGAAGGAACTGAAAAGAGAGACAGGACAGGAGCAAGGTAGAGCTGGTGCTGTACACATCACTGGGGAGCTTAAGAAGATGTTTTCTGGTAAAGAATATGGAAGAATGAACAAGGAAAAAGACTGTACTTATGAAGACTTTTATATGTTGCAATAAAATGTGAGAGGTGCTGATATCAGGTGTTGAAAGACACAGGAACATTCTGGATGTGTTTTTAGAATGGATATGGTTGTACGGGAAGGTGAAAATCCCCATCAAAGAGAAAGATGGTAATTGTAATGCGGTTAAGATGGAGGAAGTACATATAGAAATGATGTGGCTCATTACTGCGAGGGACTTCAACACACACAGGCTGAACTGTGGGACTCTTGGAGGTAGGAGTGATGTGTCATCAGGCTGCAAACAGAGACTGTAGAAGGAACTTCGGTATAGGAGCAGAAGATGGAATCACTGGAAGGATTATGTTTGAAACTGAAGAGAGCAGTACAGGAGACAACTCAACAGTGCTTAACAAAAAAGGTAAAAACAAGGATTGGGAAATGATTCCATCATTTTAAAAAGAAAGCTGATGAGTACACCTGAGTATCCATATGAACCTATTGGACAGTATAGAACAAGCAGCAGAAGACAGGAGACGAGTGTGAAGGAAATGAGCAGAGCAGTAGCAGTGATAAGGGAGGACAGGTATATGGAAAGAAGGCTAGAGATCAGGGTGGCATGGAAGAGTACGAGAACAATGCACATCATTGGGCAGAAGAACGCTAAATGTCTGGCAGTTAACACATAGAGGATTAAGGTACTCAGATGTTAATGAGCTGCTTCCTCTAGTCAAGGGACAAGGTTTGATTCCTTCTACCTCTGTTTGTTTATTGTGTGATTCTGAGCAAGTTATTTGACCAGACAGTGCACCCAGGTTATCCCTGAAAAGGGAAACTTGTGTCCTGTGGGCTTACCTAGTTAATAAATGTAAAAACAATGTAAACTAAAAAAAGTTTAGAGATAAGTGGCATATGAAATCGATGGCGGATAAAATCCATACTATCCACTGGTTGCATCATAGTATGTTGAAGTGGCAAAACATACTGTTACTCTTAACATATGAAACATTTTGACATGAGAATGCCTTGAAAGAGGGAGAGCCATGTGCAGACATGTTGAAATGGCTGACAAACCTTGACAGAGAAGTAACACAGGTCATAGGAAAGTAACTCAGTGTTTTATTTTATTTGTCCTTTGTTAACCAGGTCAGTCTCACTAGGCTTGTAGCCTCTTTTTAGGGAAGATATAGTACTACAGGAAATTTGACCAGGGCATCAGGGAACTTCACTATTCATCATTGTTGCAAGTGGGACCCATTTTGGAGGAGAACTTCCTGTTTCTGTTCCAGGCGCAGAGACAGCCCAGAGAGGCAGATGGAGAAAAAGAAGGAGATGATGGAGTGGTGAAAGAAGTGGAAGATAAAGCAAATATTGAGACCAGAGAATATATGCAGGATTCTGAGGAAATGTTCAAAACCAGTTTAATGGAGATGAGTCAGCAAATGATGGATGTATAATTACACCCCTCCAGCCGGGAGAGTTATGGGATGATTTACTTAAAGAAATGCAGAGTGAACCGAAAAATGAAGATGTTCCCTAGGGGACATTATGGAGAAAATACAAAAGGAGGATGCAGAGACAATCTTGAAGAACAGTGGTGAGATGGAAAATAAAACATATGCAGAAAAAGTAAAAGAAGGCAAAAGTGGAGCAGCAGAAAAGAATGCAGAAGAAAATTAAAAAACAGAAGTACGTGGTAATGATTCAAAGTAAGGAAGACAAAGAAAAGGACAGGTATGAAGTGTGAGACAATTTAATAGCTCCTTTGGGTATAAATGCACATGAGGTAAGGATTCTTATTACAGAAGAGACATTTTGTGACATTATATTTGAGACCATTTATTCAATGGAAAATTTTCTTGGAGAATATAAGAAAAAGAAGGACTGTAACCCATCAAATCTTTATGTGATAAAAGCATTTAACAGGGAAACAAAAAACAAAATTCGCATACAATTTCAGAAGTAGAAAGAGAGACTTTGAAAGGACATTTGAAAACTTTATGTAAAGACATACTGGACATTGCAAACGTTTATGACAAAAGGGGTTTATGGACTGTTAGCTGTGATTATAATATTGTGTTAAAAATAGAAAGAGAAACAATTATACATATACCAAGCATGATAAATGTGGAGGGGAATAGGGGGTGTCATAAAATACTGGGGATAACCAAAAACTTTTTTTGTGTGTGGAAAAGAATGACATTTGTTAATTAACTGGACAAAAAAATAGTATCTTCTCCTTTCAGCTGCTCCTGTTAGGGGTCACCACAATGGATCATTGTCCACAGAATGAGTGGCAGTAGGGTTTTACAGTGTCAAGTTGCCAGCCTGGTGTCCAACCTTCCTCAGAATGCATACTTACTTGCACACACACTCACATATAGGGCCAATTTAGAGTGTCCAATCCACCTGCAGCATGTCTTGGGAATGTGGGAGAAAATCGAAGCACCCAGAGGAAACCCACATAAACACAGAGAGGACATGCGGAATCCACACACAAGGCACCCCAACCAAGAATCAAACTGGATTACCTCTTGCTGTAAGGCAACAATGCTAACCTCTGTAGTGCTGTGCCACCCACAAAAGAACATGGTATATTTGTGGGGGGAATGGGATATGATGCAAAAGATGTGAAACTGCACATTTATGGATGGATTGCAAAAATGAATATAAGGGTAAGTAAAAAGAAAGAAAATGAAGACAATGAACACAGAGAGGAAATTGTAGTAGAAACAGATGAAAAATTAGATGAGAAAAAAATAATAAAGAGGACATAGAAGAAGATTCTGAAATAAGTGATGAAGAGGACATAAAGGAAGTAGTAAAAGAAAAAGAATTCTATTGATAAAAGGGTAAAAGACAGAAAATGTAAAGAGATAAGTACCAAAGAAAAATGAAAGGGAATGGATGAAAAAGAATATATGCATCTAGTTACAGGGTGTTGTTGGCTTAATGGTTAAGATGTTTGACTTACAGACAAAAGGTACAGTGTTTGATTCTTATCTTTGGGAAGGAACTTGGCTAGCCTTAAAATGGCCTATCAAGAAAGCTAGCCTAGTAATTAGCTATGAACTTATGAAATCTTGAATCTAATGAAAAGGGGAAATAAAAAATGTAGTGATTTCTGTAAATGTGAATAATATTAAGAATATAGTAAGAAGTTTAAGAATTTTGGAGTAGTGTAATACATGTAATGTAGACGCAATTATTTTAGAAGAAACAAGATTTTTAACAGATGAAGAAAGATTACAGAGAAACTGTGGGGAAGAAAAATAACCTGGAATTTGGGAAATGAGAGCTGTTATTGAATAGCCGTATTTTGTAGGAATACAGTAAGGATATTAGATGTAACTTTAGCAAAAGTGGTATGATTAACCACTGTAGATTTAAAATGGAAAGAACAAGTATATAGAATTATAATATTATATGCTTAAACTAATTGTACAGAAAGGGAAAGCTTATTTCATCAGATTTTAGACTATGTAGTGATAAATGTGAATATTATAATAACAGGAGACTTTAATTGTGATTTAAGAGGCAAGTGTAGAAAGAAAGAAAATTATTAAAATGTTAGAAGTTATAATATGCAAGTTAAAACTTTGGGACAAAAATTCATGGACTTACAAAAGGGCTAGGTTTAGAACTGAAATAGATTATTTTATAGTATGAGAAGGTTAAATTATAAAAGGGGGTAGCTGAAACAGGATTTTCTGGTCATCTTGCAATATGGCTAGAGATAAGAGAAAACAAGGAATATATAAAAATAGGAAAATGAATAAAAAGGATACATGAGAAAGTGTGGAATGAAGAAGGAAGGAGATTAATAGTACAGTTATAGAAAGATTTATTTATTTTATTTATTTATTTAACATTTGTTGACCAGGAATGTCCGACTAGGTTCCACAGAGCCTGTTTTCAGCGGAGGCCCGGGGAGAAATGCTCCAGATGCATGTCTTTGGAATGTGGGAGGAAACCGGAGTACCCGGAGGAAACCCACGCGAACACAGGGAGAACATGCAAACTCCACACAGAACGCACCCCAGCCGAGAATCAAACTGGAGAACCTCTTGCTGTGAGGCGACAACATTAACCGCTGCACCACTGTGCCGCCCAGATCATATTACTATGAGAACATTTTTTAAAAAAAATATTCTGAATGGTAGATGATATTTAAAGAAAATTACAAAAGGTGTTTTTCTTACAGTGGCAATATGATGTGAGAAAAGTAGAAAAAGAAAACTATAAAAAAATATAATGATACATTTGAAGATTCAGAACATGATAGAAAGTACTTTAACAAAGAAAAAGAATTGAAAAATACAAAAATTGTTATATAGGCAAAGATATTTTTCCAAGGAAAAAGAGAAGTATCGAGGTACTTAAGCTGATTAGTAAAGGAAGATAGTAGTGTAATGAGAGAAATAATAAATGCAAAAACAGAAACCGAAAGAACTCAAGAAAAAGATTATGAATCATGTAGTACAAATATGTACAAGAAACATTTAAAGAAAAAAAAGAAGGTAATAAAAAACATGGAATGTAAAAAAGCTAACCTCTTCTTCTTCTTTCGGCTGCTCCCGTTAGGGGCCGCCACAGCAGATAAACTGTTTCCATTTCCTCCTGTTTTCTGCATCTTGCTCTGTCACATCAACCACCTGCATATCCTCTCTCACCACATCCATAAATCTTATCTTAGGCCTTCCTCTTTTCCTGTTACCTGGCAGCTTCATCCTTAGCATCTTTTTCCCAATATACTCTGCATCCCTCCTCAGCACATGTCCAAACCAACGTAATCTTGCCTCTCTGGCTTTGTCTCCAAACCTTCCAACCTGGGCTGACCCTCTAATATACTTTAGGCAAGGCTCAAACGACAAACCCACCTCCATAGGTATCACAAGGGATAAGAAACTAAGAGTAATGCTACTCAACGCCAGAAGTCTAAACCTCAAGATGCACACACTCAAAACTCTCCTTAGCATGGAGAACATCGATATCTGTGCAGTAACAGAAACCTGGTTCAAGGCTCCCGAGAACACCCCAGCACTACCAGGTTATACCTCATACCATGCTTTTCAGCCCCAAAACTTGGACCGAACCACAAAAGGAGGGGGAGTATCAATATTCGTCAAAGATACCCACACCTCCAGGTTGGTGGCACAGCACGAAGCATCAGAGACTATCCATGTGCAACTAACAGTGGGTAAAACTGCCTTCCAGTTTATAGCCTGCTACAGACCACCCTCCCAAACCCAGGAACCCCACTCGGCCTTCCTGAGAACACTGGAAAATATGAAGGTCTCTCCAAACACCATTATATTGGGTGACTTCAACTACCCAAACATAGACTGAGAGCATTACTCTAGCTCCAACACCCTAGCCCAAAGGTTCCTAGAATTTATAAACTCAAATGCTATGTAACAACTTGTTACCACTCCCACAAGAGGGGAAAACATACTGGACCTGATCATCACCAACATGGGGACTCTATGCTCCAGACCAGAAGTGTATCCCTCACTGGTAAGATCAGACCATAAACTAATCTCACTGGATATTCACATCCCGACCCCACCCCCTGCCCAGAAAACCACAGTGAAAAACTTCTCTAAAGCAAATTTCACACTCCTCAAAACCAAGTCAAAACCAAGGTGGAATCCTTCAAAGCCCCCGGACCTGCGGAAAATATGGCCCAGACTGCAGAATCCTTTATAAACGCATTCTATGAACACCTTCAGGAATGCATGGATCTTGCAATCCCAAATAAAACCAAGACCCAATCCTCCAAAGGCAGACGTCCTGTCTGGTGGACCCCAGCCATAAACAAACTATACAATAGAAGGAGGAAGCTACTACATGATAGAGCAAAATCCCAAAAAGGGAAGGCATCTGTGATCAGTATTAGCAAAAAACTATGGACATTCATAAAATCGTCTAAGGCCAGCTTCGAGAGAAAAATTGCACAGGACACTAAGGATAATCACAAGGCTTTCTTTAGTTATGTTAGGAACCTGGGTGGGAATTCCCAGATATGCTCAGAATTAGTCCAAAATGACAAAAAATACACCGAACCCACAGACATTGCCAACATCCTAGCTGACAGGTTCAGTGCAAACCCCCCCCCACCAAAAGGGCAAATATCTATCCCAGCAGAGTGCTGCCCCCCTGACATCTCAGATGCTCAGGTAAGAGCCGCCCTCTCCAAAGCAAAAAACACAGCATCAATGGGACCAGATGGTGTCCCGGGCTGCGTCCTACATGAACTCCAAGCATAGCTAAACCCAAATATAAAACTACTGTTCAATCTCAGCCTTACTACAGGATATGTACCCAAAGAGTGGCGTACAGCAACAGTGGTCCCACTCCATAAAGGTGGTGCCTCAACGGATCCTGGAAACTATCGCCCCATAAGCCTGACTAGCTTGGTCTGCAAAGCTATGGAAAGGATCATCATGGACCTCATAAATAAAGATACTGGCGACCTACAAACACTGGATCCTACCCAGTTCGGCTTTGTTAAGGGCAGATCCTGCCTCTTAAACCTGGTCGATTTCTTTGAAACAGTCACCAAGGCCATTGACAAGGGGAAGGTGGTCCACACAGCCTACCTGGACCTCGCAAAAGCCTTCGATACAATACCCCACTCGGGCATTATAGATAAGCTCACCAGCTTAAATATAAACCCCTATGTCACTAGATGGGTTGCAAACTGGCTCAAGGACAGAACCCACATGGTTAGAATTGCTGGAGCCATGTCAGGTTCCAAACCAGTTACAAGTTGCATCCCACAAGGCTCAGTCCTCGGACCTCTCTTGTTCGGTATATATTTCTCGGAGATACAGGCCAACATGGAAGGACTGTGGCTGACCAAGTTCACAGATGACTGCAAACTGGGCGCCATAATCGACTCTGCAGCCGACACAAGCATCCTCCAAAAGGGCCTCATAGAAACAGACAACTGGTGCCAGAACCATGGCCTCAAGCTAAACGCCAAAAAGTGTATAGTCATCCCCTTTGGCAAAAACAAAGTGCCCACAAATTACCACATAGGTGGTAATCCATTAAGTACAGAAGAAGTAATTAGGGACCTGGGGACCCAAGTTGATAGCAATCTCTCATTTGACAACCACATGGCCAAAGTGGTTAGAAGAACATTTTATATAGCCCACCTAATCATGAAGGGATTCACATCTAGATCAGGGGAGGTCATCGTGCCTCTTTACTCATCCCTCATCAGGCCCATAATTGAGTACAATGCCCCTTTTGGGATGTACCTTACCAGACACCTGCAGCAACTGGAAAGACCTCAAAAGTACCTCACCAAGAGGATCAAAGGGCTCAAACAGATGCCATATGCTGCCCGATTAAAGAAACTCCAGCTCTACTCAGTGGCATACCGCCTGCTCAGAGGCGATCTGTGCCTGACGTAAAAGCCATGTCCAACCCGGAATTAATGGACATGCTGCACCTCAGAAAATCCAAATCCCATCGAGCTACGCGCTCGAGAGACTTGAACCTCAGCACTGAAATAAATAGGACATGCTGGAGGTTCAGATTCATAACCCAGAGGCTCCCTTCACTCTGGAATAAAATCCCAGTCCAGGTTAGGCAGAGTCCCTCATTGACTCTCTTCAAGAGGAATCTTGATGAGTGGATGGGAGATCATAGGTTTACCCCGGGTATCACTTCTGTGACACTATTAGACAGAGACACAGTATACCAACCTCGAAAAAGGGCATAGCAAAATTAATTTAAAATGGGTGGCGAAAGCCAAACACACTCTGGCTAGGCTTTTAAATGCCCTAGGGCAGATAGCCTAGTATGAACCTATGAACATATAAATTATCATTCAGAAAAGGGCTTATTTGATAAATTCAGTACTGATGGGAAAAATAGAATACCTAGCATGTGTATTTAAGTTGCGAACAGTATTTGAAAAGGAATTATTGCACATAATTTTTCATTTATATGCGGTTCTTGATTAAACCCTGTAAAAAGAGAGGGTTTGCATGTAAATAAAGTAGAAGGAGGTTTAGGGTTAATTAACCCAGTGGTATATGCTGCTTCATTACATTTGTACAAAGTGTTAAAGTGGATAAATGAAAAAGATGGGACATTAGTAGTAAAACTGTATAAATATAAGTATGATACATTTTGGGGTATGGTAAAAAGTAAAAGAGAAAAAGAGTGTATAAATGAAAAAAAATTAAACATTGATATGATTAAATATGAATATTATAAGAATATAAGTAAAGAATATGTTAAAAGAAAGTATAAAAAATTATTTATGTTATATGGAATGAAAAAAAAATGACATTATAAAAACAGTGTAGAACCATAACAGAAAAAACAAAATAACTTGTTCTACTGGAACCACAAACTGCAGCCTTACTCAGGTACAAAATTAAGTGCTTTCATTCTTTATTCTGATATAAAACAGAACTTCTTCAGAATTTAGTGAGTGTAGGTAAAACCTCATTTTAAAAGAAACAGAGTCACATGCGGCCAAAGCTTGTTCCTCAGACCACTCATCTCATCTCATCTTTTTCTCTGGATCCTGGTGGTGTTGTCCATACAGTGACTGTGGACCAGGGTTAGCCACATCCTATGCATATGTTGGGGTCCCCTCAGTAGGCAAGGTAGAACCACTCTTGTTGGTTTTGGGAGAGGGGACAGGGAAGGTGCCAATGCTTAGCCAGAATGTATTGCCCATCCCTGGGGAAGCTGTTGCTGCCATTAATAACCATATATTTCCCAATTTTCATGTAAAAAAGAAACAGAAAACTAAACATGTATATTCTGCACTCCTGCGCTAATTTCACACTGGACAAGGGTAGTTTATAAAGTCTGGTCTTGTACAGGCTATTGACCCTTTTTATCAGGTGGTTTCTGGGAAAAGAAAAACAGATTCCCCTTTTTTGGAAGAGATTCAAGAAACTGAATCTGGAGAGGAATGTTATGGAACAGGTGCAATTATTTTTTTCCTTAGATTTCTGATCCAGACTCAGAGGAGAGCATGGTATCTGACTCTCACTGTCGAGGATTCTCTATCTCTGTGACTATTTTTAGAGGTTTCTCAGTCCCTCAGAAAATACTGTGAGCTGTTATAACTGGAATTTCCAGAACCTTCTCTCACCCCTAAGTGCTGCCGCATTGATGGATGTGTTTGACACAGCCTGTGGTTTCCCTGAGGGCCGGTAACTGCAGCTAGGAAAGCAGATATAATGTATAAAGTGCCTCAGTCTTTCAAATTTTTACAGACTCATCGCAGACTTGGCACAGCAGCTACAACTTTAGTTAATCCAGCTACTGCAACGAATTCTCACAAGGACTGTAAAACAACTAATACGTTTCAGAAAAAAGTGCAGGCTTCTACAACTATAATTTTCAGAATTTTGAATTGTCAGGCTCATTGTTAGTTTATTCTGACTAATTGTACAAGTATGAGGAATGTTTTATCTGCAGTTTCTTTACATGAGGAAAATTTTGATTTGTATGACTTAGTTTCTTTGACTTCTCCTAGGCAGGAGCTCCTCTCACTCCCATAATCCCTTGCTGCCCTCTAACCCCTAAGATCGAGTTTGCCCAGAGCTAGAAGACAGCCAGAATAGATCTGAATGACCAGGTAGGACATTTGTACTCCTCTAGATCCCACAGGATGTGGGAAGGAGAGAGTGATAGTGATGAATAGTGACATAGGATAACAGGGATGCTAAGTTATGGTAAGTACATAACTCTTATCTGATGATATCCATGTCACTATTCCTGACTTCTGGGTCAGAGTCCCCAGCTACCACACAACCCTGAGTGGCCTCATGGAAGGATGTGTCAAAGAACTGTGGAGCCAAAGGAAGGAAGCCCTGTTCCCTGAAACTAGGTTGAGCTGGTAATGAATAATAAAAGTGTGAGGAGAAGACCCGATGGCCACAGCACAAATCTCATCTAAAGGGTATCAGGCTAAGTAGGCTGCTGAATTAGCCACAGATCTAGTGGAATGAGCTCTGACATGACCTGGTAAAGGCAATCCCTTTGAAGTATAAACCATTGAAATACAATGGGATATCCAGTGAGATATTGTAATCCTGGATACTGCCCAGCCCAATCTGTTAATAGACAAGGCCACAGACAGTTGTTCAGATTTACAATAACTCTTTGCCCTGTCTAAGTAGAACTGTAACTGTCTATGTACGTCCAGTGTGTGCAGCAGATACTCCCCTTTATTGGAATGGTTGGGAAAGAAAACTGGCAAATGAATGGTTTGAGTTAAATTTAAATTTGCTTTTGTAGCTACCTTAGGCATGATAGAGGGGCTAGTCTTGACAGTCACTCTGTCTCTATGAAAAAATCATGTATGGATGCTTAATTGAGCGAGTCTGCAATTCAGAAACTCATCTTACAGAAGTTATAGCCACCAAAAAAGGTGGCCTTCCAAGACAAAAACTTAATGTCTCAGGTTGTAGCAGGCTCGAAAGAACTCTGGGTAAAAATTGCAGCACAAGGGAATTGTCACAAGGAGGACAGAGATCTTTGATAGGAGGCCATAGGAGGAAGACACCTTTAAAAAAGGCCTTACAAAGATGAGAAGAAAAGGTAGGTTTGTCGCCAACACAACAATTAGGGATGGCCACCAGCTGCAACTTAATAATGGAGAAACTGTCTCCATGCTGAAAAAGAGAAGACAAGAATAATAAGATTTCTTGAGTGGGAGCCAAAAAGGGATCCAGATTTCACTGATTGGCCCAGACATAAAATCTTTTCCATTTACTACAACACACTTTTCTGGTGCAAACTTTCTGAGAGGCCCGAATGATGTCTCTGACAGGAGATGCAAGCTTGGTCTGGTCAGGAATTAGGGGAAGTGGACAAATCACGCTGTCAGACGAAGAGTCTGAAGGTTTGAGATCGGAAGATGATAGGGGTGAGAAATCAGATCCAGAAGGGGATCCAGTACCCAAGGTGGGTACTTCAAGTGAGACCTGAGAAGCGAAAATCACACCTGCCGAGGCCAGAAGTGGGCAATGAGGATCAAGAAAGTCCTGAGGCATTGAACTTTCTGAAAAAGCCTAGGGATGAGAGGTATCGGAGGGTAAGCATAAAGGAGACCCAGGGGCCAATCGTGAACTACATCCATGGGGGACTCCCTGGCTGGGGGGATCAGGTCAAAGTGCTTGCTGCATTTCTGATTGAGTGGGGAAGCAAACAGAATGCAACTCGGTTGACCCCAGTGAAGGAAAATCTCTTTTGCCACTGAAGGATTCAGGGACCATTTGTGATGACTCAAGATAGCTCTGCTGAGCTTGCCTGCAAGCATAATGGTTTCCTGGGAATGTGCATTGCAAGGAGAAATTGCCCCAAGGACATCACCCATTCCCACACTCTCATGGCCTCATGACAAAGTAGATAAGATCATATGCCCCCTTGTTTGTTGATATACCACACAACTGCCATGTTGCCTATATGCACTGCAATGCTACCCAGAGGAAGGCAGTCCTGAGAGGCTTGCAACATGAAGAGAACTGCCCTCATCTCCTGTACTTTGATGTGCAGTTTGGTCTCTGCAGGGGACCATGTACCTTGGATTGTCTTTCCCAGGTAATGCCCCTCCCACCCAAGTAGGGAAGTCTCTGTGGTCACTGTGGCACTGGGGAGAGGAGGAGTGAAGGGGTCTGCCCACAAGGAGATTGAGAGATTGAATCCATCAAAGGAGATGATGCTGCATACTGGAGTGAAGTGGATGGAAGCTGTCATTGGGTGAGACAGAGAAGACCATTGGACTGCTAGAGTCCACTGAAGAATCCTCATGTAAAACCTGGCTAATGGCACAAGATAATTTGCTACAGCCATGGACCCCAAGGCCCTGAAGATGAAGCGGACCATAGGATGAGACAGATCTAGGAGGCACTGAACCTGGGATCTGATTAGTTGCGCACACCTGAAAGGCAACGCTGCAATCTCTGACACAATGTCTAGCTGGATGCCGATAAACTCCAAGTTCTGGACCAGAATCAGGTTCGACTTGATTAGCTTCACAGTAAACCCTAGCTGGTTGAACAGGTGAAGAAGGTACTGAGAGGCTGCAACCAGTTGATGCTTCATGGCAGCTGTGAGGAGGCAATCATCGAGGTAGGGAAACACCTGGAATCCCTGCAGTCTCAGGTGGGCTGCCACCCCTGCCATGCACTTGGTGAATACCCGGGAGGCTGTGGTGAGATCAAAGGGCAGG
The DNA here is from genome assembly GCF_019279795.1 of Protopterus annectens. NCBI lineage: Eukaryota > Metazoa > Chordata > Ceratodontiformes > Protopteridae > Protopterus > Protopterus annectens. Next base: position 1,749,677,042 of record NC_056743.1, on the reverse strand, counting down.
GTACTGAACTGGTAATGATTGGCCCCTACAGAAAGGCAAAGGTGGCTCCAGGAGTGCCTGTCTATTTTTATATGATAGTACACATCCTGGAGATCCACAGAGCACATCCACTCATCCTTGTCCAAAAGGGGCATGACTGGAGACTGACCATCCAGAACTTTGACTTCTTGACAGAAAGATTTAACTCACTTAGGTTCAGAATCAGACGAAGATCCCCCATTCTCTTTGGCACCAAAAAGAAGTGAGAGTAAGTTCCAGATCCTCGTTGTTATGGGGAACCTCTTGGATGGCTCTTTTTTGAAGATGTTTGACCACTTCCTCCTGAGCTAACTCCCTCTGATAGGGTGACGCATCAGGGAGAAATTTCTTGACTGGAGGTGGGGTGGGGTAGCAAAAGGGAATAAAATAGACCCTGGAAACAATGTTTAGCATCCACTGATCTCCTGTGATGTTTTCCCAGGCTGAAAGGTACAGAGACAAATGATCCCTGACTGCCTCCGGGGCAGGACAGTTGGGCAACACATCAGGAGCACTAGCAGGGCTTCTAAGACAAGGTTTCCCTGGAGCCCTGATTATGCAGACCCCTTATGTGTCTAGGGTGGAATTTACCATTGAACCCTCTCCTCCAATCTCTAGAAGAGGGTTCATCCTTGCAGACTTCTTATGCGTCTAGGGTGGAATTTACCATTGAACCCTCTCCCCCAACCTCTAGAAGAGGGTTCATCCTGAGCCTCCTGAAAGGAAGACTGCGACTTACAGAACCATAATTTCTTTGCCCCTCATTGTGTCTTAGAAAAGGAACACTGAGGAGTAGAAAATTTGATTCCCACAGCCGGCAAGGTCTTCCCTTCTTGCTCATTGCAAGCCAGTGTCCTTGACAGATGTGTCAAAGAGAGTTGATCCATCAAAGGGGGCATTGGTGAAGAATGGTTTAAAGGGCTCCACAAACCCGTTTAGGCACAGCCAGACAAAATGCTGAATAGTGAAGCCTGTGCCGGCCATTGAGAGGTGCCTTCTGCAGCACTGGAAATCAACCTCATAGAGGAATTGATGAGGGATGCAAGAGTGGATAGCTTGGGAGACACTTTGTTCAAATCTTCTGCAGGCATCAAATCAGAAAGAGAAGCAGTGAGTTCCTTAACCAAGTTCCTTTGGAGGCGGGTGAAATGTGCCAGGTAATTAAGTGCCGGCAACCCAAATGTAGCTGAGGTAAAAACCTGCTTTCCGTGTCTGCTGATCACCCAAGATTCTTGACTGTGGACATGGACAGATAGACTGTGCTTTGCCAACTCTTTTTTAGTAGCAGCTACTGCCCACTATAGCATCAACTGGCACCCCTTTGGACCAAAATTTCCTATCCATGGAAGGACTTAAGAATCTGTCCACTCGCTTGGGCACTGGCTCCACAGTATCAGGCTCCTTCCAAGCTCTGCTGGTGATAAGGTCAATCAGTTTGTCAGTTGTGGGGAAACCCAGGTGGTAGATGAACCCAAACCCACCTAAGCCTTCAGGAACACAGACTTATCAGAGGATGGGGGTTGGGAGGACCATCTACCTTTCAGTTTGAGGATCTCTAGGATGCCTCTGAAGGAGGCATCTTGGGTGGAGATCTGGAGGACCCATCCCCTTCATCGAGGTTTGTATCTTCAGTGAGACTCTCCATGAGAGAATTGAGGTGCTTCCTCTCACACATCCTCTTCTGGGGCACATCCCCTTGAAGGCTGGTTTGGGAAGGCTGACCATGAGCAGGATGAGAAGGCTCAGCTCTCAGAAATGAGGGGGCTGGGAAGGGCCCTGGAGAGCAGGGGAGGCAGCTCCAGCAGTGGAGAACATCTTCTCTACTATCCAGAAGGCCAAAGGGCTGGACAATGCTCCTTCCCTCTCCCCGGTGGGCAAGTTCACCTGAGAAGAGGGAGCAGAGCATGCCACTGCCCCAAGACCCCCAGATAATACCGGCCCCAAACTGTCGACAGCCAAAGCACTGAGGGGCAGAGACAAGTCTAAAAAAACTGGACAGGAACCCTCACCCAAGGACTCTGGAGCAACTGCTTGGGCCCAGGACCCAGTCTGCTCTGAGGGGGGGGGGCAGAGAGCAGAGACAGTCAGGGACTCGAAGGTGTTAGAGACAAATTTGGCTCTATGGGTCCCCAACACCTCCTTACTGATCCCCAAGTCTTGAAGATCCAAAACCACCTGAGTTGGACAAGGAACTTGAAGTGTGATAGCAGAAGAGGGACCCCTGACCAGATGGGCAGAGGACACAAGAAGCATCAACTCAATTCCAGCCTTGACGAAGGATCTCATCATCCTGCCCTTGTCAGAAGGGAGCAAGCTCCTGGAAGATCTAGAAGAGAAGTCCAAGACACAAAACCAATGAAGTATAGGAATGAAACTCCAACATGAAAAGGCAGAGCTGTTTAATGTGCAAATTATAAAACATTAAGCACTTTCACCCAGAACATTCCCAGGCTTCTTCAGAACAATTATGCAGTGCAAAGTATGCCTTTTTATACAAGTTCAGCAGCAAAAAATCAACCAGTCCCTAATAACGAATCTTCTAAAAAAAATCCCCCAATTCCAAGTAACATCTTCATCCTTAAGTATTTTAACACAAACAAATAAAATAACATAAAAATACCAGATTGGGTTTAATACTTAAACATATATTGGGAAGGCTGTGAGGTGCTTAAGGAAAAGGGCATATGAGCATTTTTACGACATTGCATGTTAAAAAGAGACTAATGCACTGTACAAGCACTTTAAAAATTGTAGGAACACTAAATTTAAAATTTTGTGGTGGAACAAGCTTTACATGACCCCAGGGGTGGATCCTGAGAAGACAAGTTAGAATATAGGGAATTATTCTGGCAAATCAAACTGGATGCAGGCAAACCCCTGGGGTTGAATGACCACATTAGTATTAACAGTGTTCTTAGATTTAGGGCTGCTAAATTGAGAAATATGTAACATGAAATATGTTAACTACATGTATAATGGTATTTTAAGTCTTAAAAGGGTATGTTTTAGCATTAAACCCAATCTGGAATTGTTATGTTATTTTATTTATTTGTGTTAAGATAGTTAAGGGTTAAGATGTTACTTGGAATTGGGGGATTTTTCTTAGAAGATTTGTTACTATGGATTGGTTGTTTTTTTGCTGCTGGAATTGTAAAAAAGGCACACTTTGCACTGCATAATTGTTCTGAAGAAGCCTGGGAGTGTTCCGGGTGAAAGCACTTAACATTTTAAAATTTGTACATTAAACTGTTCTGCCTTTTCATTGCTCTGTTTTTGTTTTCTATTTTTTTTTTTAATTAAAAAAAAACTTTAGGGTAGTTTAGGGGTAGTAGCGAGACAGCATGGAAGAAATACAAAGGATATCAGGTGTGTGTGTTTAATTTTAAATAATGTACCTGATTTCCATAGTAATTTGTCCAAGCTGCCTTTCTGGTATGTCCAGAGTTGGGGCTAAAGATTTTATTTTTATTTTTTAAGAAATATAAATAAAATTTAAACAATATACCAACGGAAAGAATTCCGGGTGACTGGACCTTTTTCCATTGGTATATTGTGGGATTTACAATGGGCATGATGGTTGGGCTGGCCAATCAGCATGCACATTTTTGAATATTAATGGGGAGTCACTGTATAATTACAGCTTTTCATGTGTGCATGCTGGAAGTGGAACGGTATAAAGACATACGTATTCTGGCTCTGCAGAATTTGAAAAGGGAGGGTCAGGGTATGAAGCTCAGCAAAAGGGGTAAAACATAGGGGAAGGCATGCCTGGTCAACTGAGGGATCATATTTAGGGATGACATGAATACTGGTTTTACAAGACAGTTGCTGAGTTAATGCAGCCCTTACCTTCCACTTTGAGGTAGAGTGCAGCTCTTTGCATGTGGATTATATTTAGTGGCCCCTACTTTGTTGCACATCAACAAAGTACTACATGGTTGAATGTAGGGTTATATCATCTGGGTGAGCCTGTGTACAGAAGGAGCATCTCACTTCATGAGGTGTGTTCTCTTTTCATATCATTACAAAGCAATGAGCAATTACAATGATCAACACTAATGCCATTTCACACACTCATGTGCTTTTCTCCGGATCATAAAAATGCAGACATCAGACTGCAAAATGTACATTGATGAACTACAATAAATGTTTAAAAGAGGTTCTAATCTCTATCATTCTGGTATTGAAGATGTCTGGTAATTAGCCCAGAGAAGTAGGACTATGAGCTGTTATTGAGGTACTTCCCGTGGTCCAAGGTTTGATTCCTTGAGCTTAACTATGTGACTCTGAGCAAATCACTTAACCAGAGAGTGTTCTTGGGCTGAGTCTGAAAAAGGCACCAGTGGAACAGTCCTTCCCCTATTTATAAAGTAAAATAAAATAAATACAAACATGTGCTCTGGAAGCTTTGTGTGCACCTGCCTTGATTCAGGATGAGTGGGGTCATACACACTGTTTATGTGATATTATTGTATGCTATGCCACAGAAAGAAAAACTGGAAAGAAACTGGCTAGTACAGCTTTAGCCCAAGAATAGTCCATGGGGCAGACTGTTTGCCTTTCTCAGCCACATCTGCTCTGCTCATGTCAACAGTACATGATCACTTATTCAAGATTTAACCTCAGGTGAAACTGTGGCATCATGAGCATCATGGTGACATTTACAGGCTCAACAAGAGAGGCCACTTAGGGAAATTGTTACTTCCTGAGTGAGTCCAGGGAGATTTTACTGTACTAGCCTTGCATTACCAGAAACAGCAGAGGTATACATCAACAACGGTCTCCACCATCAGAGGTATACATCAACAATGGTCTCCACCCAGTCATTTTATTTCCTCATTCTTCTTCATGTTGTTAAATCTGAAGAGTATATATTCAAAGCACCAGTCATAAGAGTAGTTATGTCACACTGCTGCTGCTTTTGTACTGACTGCATTTTTTTTCTGTATTTTCATATAGTGTTTTATAACAGTTTTCATATGGTGAACCTATACTCAGCATTTTTTTTATTTGTTTTGTAGGCAGGTCAAACAACCTTGATGCTTGCGGTAAGCCACGGACGGTTAGACATGGTGAAAGCCCTCCTTGTGTGTGGAGCAGACATTAACCTACAAGATGAAGATGGATCCACTGCACTGATGTGTGCCTGTGAACATGGGCACATGGAGATAGTCAAAGCCCTGCTGGCTGAGAAGAACTGCAACGTGGCATTGACAGATAATGTAAGTCAAAGTACCCCACATTCTATTTATCACTTTTTATCAATAATCTTTACATGGCTCCTAGGGTTTATTCAAGTGCCTGTTTCTGTAACTGTTAAATGCTCAAAGCAAAAGGAACAAGCATTTGTCAATGCCAGATGTTGCCTTCAGTGGAGCTGCAGTGCAGCTGTAGTGGTTAAAGATATGTGGTCATTAAAATGAAACAGTGTTGGCAATTGGCAAGTAGCAGTTTAAAATCCTAAGCCTTCAGAATATTCAATGTGATATGCTATACAAGGTCTGTGGGTGGTGTACAACATATATATTTTATATTATGATCATTCTTTTCCAATTTCCTCTCTATGTATAGTATTAATTGTACTACTTAGTAAGGCCGAGTACAAAAAATGCATCCATCATATGCCACATTGAAAATTTGTCACTATTCTGTAAACATGGTACTGCTATAAAAAATGTCACATTCTAGATTAATAATATTTAACAGTTTCAAAGTACACAATGAGTGAAACATTGTTTTACAATTTGTTTCACTCTGGAAATGCCGTTTTGTTGTTACAGTTTGTTTACAAATATTAAGAGAAGACATAACCTGTATGTAGGGCTGTTATACTGGTTATGCATTAGCAGACTAGTATCAGGGGAAATATTGATTTATGTCAAATAAAAAAAGATGAGTTCAGTCTCTCAGGATAGAGGAAAGACAAAGGTCTGTGCTGTCAGTGATCTAGGTTCAGGAACAGGAGATGATGTGCTGAAAGGGTCAGCCAAGGGGATCAGGTGAAGCAGCCATGGGATAGTTGTTCCATTCTGGGCACACAATATGGGGTCTACTGCTATCTGTGTGATCTCTGGCATAGCAAAGGCTTTGTATGCTGATGTCTGTAAATGAGATGGAGTGACAGGACATCCCTTACAAGATACATGGTCATATATCCCATGTGCAGTGATTTCATTGGACACTGCACAATTTGTTAAGGTTCCTGACATGTTTCTACAGAATAATGATTCCTGGCACCCTGTCCATAATTCCTATGCAAGATTTCTCTCTCCCCTTCTCGGAATGAGTATCCATAAGGCTATGCCCCTCAGTAAAGTATGGACATTCAGCCTTCGAAGGGTTATATCCAGGATCACATAGTAAAGAGCTACACAACTACTAAGGGAGGATGGAAAAAGGCTTGGAAAAAAACAGAGGATAGAAGTGGCTGAATAGATGACTGGGGTGTGTATGAAAAGAGAAATAATTAAAAAAGGTTTTCCTGAATGACAAATGTCAGGTATATGAGAGCAGAATGATACTGACATGAATTAGTTAATTATATGTATTTGCAGAAAGGCACAGTGAAAAACAGCAATGCAACATAATAGCCAAATATAAGCAATGTGAATATTTTCCCCTTTTACATGATTACAAATATTTTCATGAGTATTTGCATATAAGTGCATGGCCAGGTCAGCAAAACTTTAACTGCATTTGGTCCAGTTCAGCTTCAGTTTAAGCCAACATTTGACACTGAGAAATACTTGTTTTGCTTGAAATGACTGTCACAGTAAGAGTTTTCCTATTGTTATAAAAGTAGTACATGGTGCATGATTGCATGAGCTTACTTCAACTACAGGTTTCTATAGTGACCATTTTATGTTACAATGGCAGTATAATAGCAGGATGTAGTCAAGCAATACAGTGTTGTAAGGCATTATCAGAAACCTGCGTAGCTTAGGACCACGGCATTCTTCTGCAGTGGGACATATGCCACCAACCATAATACATCAATATCTCAAGAATGCATTTACCACACAAAGAAATACGTGAACTTCAAAGGGCCCTTGGTTAATTGCAAATGAACTGGAAAATGGTTGTATTTGAGGTTCTTATTGTTAAAGTTTACTTTGAAGAATCAATGTTAATTGAATAATGCAGCCACATTTGCTAGACAGAAAAAATATGGAAAACAATGCTTGCTAGAATTACAGTTCTGTTTAGGAGTAAATATAGCACTTATTAGTTATTGAAGAAAAAGGCAGTATATAAAAGTAACAGTGCTGAAAACCTAGGGCACCTGAGATGATTGAATCTACTTGAATGAGATCTGCAATAAAAACAGCTGGAAGGAACTTCATGGTTAAAGGCAACAGAATTATGATATAATTTTTTGTGTTCTGCAGAATTGTCTTGACAGAGAATCAAGTAAAATGCATCAGTAAGGTATTACCCCACAGACTCTACTACCTAGAGTTGCTGTATGTGGTCTAAGATAAGAATATGCACATATGCTGTGTCTGTGACTTCAGTGATGAGCGTTTATCTTTGTTGAGATTGTGGGGCCTCAGTGTTGCACCAATTATGTTTAAACAAATGCTTCACTAATATTTGTTCGCTGCTGAATACAGGAAATACAGATTCATCTACCATTTCCCTTAAAACATAATAATACAGTAGCAAGCAGAGCCATTTAAAGATTTGTTGAAGACACAGATACATTTATTTTAGTCACAGCACTATTCAACAACTGAAAAAATGACCACAACAGTGCGTAGTGTGGTCTTCAGCTACGTGGTCATTTTATAATTACCATATTCTGACAGTGTTTGGTTAGCATGGTATTTACGGCCATATGGATGGAAATGGAAAACAGTGAGTAAAACTCAGCAGTTACTGGGCAGCACAGGATCAGAAACAGAAATAGAGAGGAAGGAGATTAGCATGCAGTGAATGAAATCTGTAGGGCTGCTATGTGGGTGTAATACAGCAACAGCAGACAGTAAGCTGTATGACTGGACTCAGACTGGACACTGAAACATTTGAGATTTTGTACAGTTAACTGGCACCAGAGAAATGTGAAAAAAATTTTTTATACCTTTAGTCATACCTACTCACCAGGGTGGCCGCAGTGGTGCAGCGGTTAGCATTGCCGCCGCACAGCAAGAGGTTCTCCAGTTCAATCCTCGGCTGGAGTGCCTTCTGTGTGGAGTCTGCATGTCCTCCCTGTGGTTGCGTGGGTTTCTTCCGGGTGCTCCAGTTTCCTCCCACATCCCAAAGACATGCTGTAGATGGATTGGACACTGTAAATTGGCCCTAGGTGTGAGTGCATGCATGTGTGTGCCTTCTGTGGAAGGTTGGGTGCCGAGCTGGCAACTCAACACCATAAAACTCCACTGCCAATCATGAGTGGGCAGGTGATCTGCTGTGGTGACCCCTAACTGGGAAAAGCCGAAAGAAGAAGAAGTCATACCTACTCACCATCAAACACCTACTATTTCCATTCATTCTCCATCTACAGAGTCACATCCACTACTGATGGTGTAACCACCATTTATTTATTTACCTACCTACTAACCTATTTAGTTTGCTTTGTTAATTAGTTAAGTGAACTGGTCTAAAGTCCCCTTTTAGCTGCAATCTGGGTTACAAATGCAAAGATAATTACAAAGACTAGATTACATATGAAGAATATTACATGAGGTGCAGTACAACTGCAGCATACATTTACATTAGCTAATGTGCATGTCCCTGAATCACTTAATGGTTACCGTAAGCACTAACAGGCCCTTTTTTGCTAAATTTGTGGTAATCACCACTGCCAGACGATACATATATACACATACAGACATCCAAATACATACACAACTGCATTCCTCTTACCTGTCCTTGAGTTTACAGACGTTCTCAGTTGTTGTTACTTTACTTTGTAAAACACAAATTATTAGAGTCACTATTTTTCAGAAAAGACATTGGCATGCAAGGCATTTTGCTCTATTAACTTTTTAAGTATATTAACATAATATTTAGAAACACTCACTGGAGTTGTCTAGTGTTCCCCAATCTTTGTCTGGACATCTTAACATGGTCCTCATACATCAAAAACCAGTACAGTAAGCTTGTAATGCCAGACAGAGTTTCATACTTGACAATAAGCAGGTCAAGCTCTAAAACCTGCTTTTTATTAACTTTGTAAGTGGTTTAGGGTATTATTCAAGTGTGCCTTTTCATGTTGCAAAAGCTGTTGTTCTGTTAACTATTTCAGTAATTACAAGTAATAAAGGTTCCCTGGTAACTAGTGTCCCCCCACCAATGTCCTGTCCCCAGTACTATATCCACTTCTTGTTAGTACAGGTGAAGTTGAGAGATATGAATGTCCCTCCATATATTAACCCACCCCTTACACAATCGCACTCATAGCCGGTTTTAGGCACCAGCGAACCCTGCGATCGCTGGGGGCCCCCTGGTCCTGGGGGGGCCCCCAACCACTGCTACTTATGTTATCTTGATATTTTGTAACATGTCTGTCAAACCAACAAAAGCTAGTACAGCAAGCTTGTATACTTAAACCAGGTAAGTAATCTCCTTCAAAATTCAAAGATCTTTAGTTATAGTAACAATAATTTGTCAAGTAACAAACTTTACAATTTCATTAAATATTTTACCAATGATATAATGCTCCAGCCTAGTTAAGCTGTTGGTGGATATCCTCTTCACTAAAATTAACAACATAGATGGTTTTAGGTACCTGCAATAACTGTGGCTGCAGGGGGCCCCTTAATCCTCATTGACTGCGTGGGGGCCCCACAAAAGCTGCTGTTGGTTGGGGAAAAATAAGGAGAAAAAATGTATTAATTTTCAATTACACTCTTTAACATGAACAGGACTGTAATATGACCCTGTTAGGACAAAGCTATAATGAACATAAGCAAAGTAAGCACTAGAGAGATCAGAAGCCCAGGGTAATCGATCTCAGTGCAAACTGTGGAGTTTAAGAAAAGCTGATGCTTCTAATCTTCAGGGATGGTTTCGTTTTCAGGGTTTTTATACATACTGGCAGAACAACTGATACTATAACTCTCAATGTCTTTGCTGAAGAATTCTGTTCAGTGATAAAAATAATAGCATAATAAAGTCTCAAAACGAGGAACACATTTTATATATTACTCTAATTCACTTTGAAAAAGTTAATAGAATAACGCATTTGCATCAACATGCATTTTTTTTAGACAATAAGTGTAAAACTCCGATTACCTGATTTAGTGTGACAGAGTAAAATTATAAGACAAAATCAGGAATATCTGCGAAATCAGGGATAGTGATAGGTATTAATTTACTACTTACTGAGGTAAATAAAATTGTCTTATCCCTGTTGCTGTTTGATGACTGCTAAACAGCAATCACTGATCTTGTGTAGCAGTACTAGTGTTGTACAATGTACTTGCTGAAATAAGTACAAAATTAACATTGCTGTGATGTGTGTGTGTAAAATATCACTGATTTTTATCAATGCACACATCCAATAATGCCGGAACACACACGTTATTCTTCTGAGTATCAATAAAAAATGTAGCTAACAAGTGATTATATTTCAAAAGTAAGACATAATGTATGTCATAGGCATTCAGACACTTATATCTTCTAGGTATTGGGTGGCCTCCACTCCCTAGACAGTATAAATAGATACAGGGGGCTCCCTTAATCATCCTTGACTGTGGGGATCCCCAAAAAGCTGGTTTTGGTTGAGGAAAAGGAGGAGAAAAATGCTTTCATTTTCTGATTGCACTCTTTAGCCTGAATGGAGTTATATGATATGACCCTGTTAGGATAAAACTGATAATAGCCTCTGTCCTCAACCACAAACATTCTAAAACATCCCTGCTCAGATGTTTGTGTACAGACATTTACCATAGGTTATGTGGGTGCTGGGGATTGTGTAGTCATCATTTCCTTTACTTTTCTAACAGACCTCAGAGATATATAAAGAAAGTTACTTTAGCTCCTGTAGGGGCAGTGTACTGCCCGGTAACAGCAAAGTAGAATACATTATTGCAGTCATTATTTATTTTCACTTTCATCACAATCAAACATCAGACACATATACAGCTGGTTGCCTTTTGGGGTTAGGATCGAGGAGTTAGTAGGCATGCTATATATATGTATTTCAGCAGTCACTTGAAATACATGACTGTGGCCATTTGAACTTCTGCTTTCATCCCAATCTAACACCAGAGGGTTGCATAGGCAGTGACTGTCTTTTTGGGAGGATTAGTGAAGCAAGCAGTATTCCCATGCAGGATCTGTGTATCCTCACAATTGACTTTTTAATTTACTTAGAGCTTCTATTTTTGTCAGCTTTGAATTTTAAGTCTTGGGTACAACTTATGTATTCACTGAAAGAAAAAAAAGACTGAAATTCTTTTTTCTTACTCACAATTTTTGTTTAGGCCACTTTTGGATTAAAAGGTTGGGAAATGCCCGAGCTTCTGGGGGAAGCGGCTTAATGGAGTTATTTCCTAAATGGTTATTACTATGCTGACTTGGTCAAGAAAGTATATCGAAAAGACAGAAGGAAAACTAAAGCTGAACAGCAACATTGAATTTCTTTCCTTAATCATCATTTCTGTTCAAGCCATCAATAGGTAAAAAGAAAAAAAAAACTTAAAAAGCACTTTAGAGCATATATAAAGTTATGGCTTCTTGAAAAAGCTGAAGAAAAAAGGTAAAATGTGAGAAATGGAAGAAAAAAGTAATGTGCATAAGTGGGAAGCCCAACATGGGGAAAACAGAGGGGAACTCTGGAGGGTGTGTGTGTTTTGTCTTTTTTTTTTTTTTTTGGCGGGGGCTGAAACAGTAACCAGTGCCTAGGGTTCCACTGCATATTAGTTCTGTCCTGTACATAGAGTTGTTGTAATGTATCCTTGTTACACCTACATGGCAGTAACTGTAAATGTCCCTTTGTGAGATGGGCCAACACAGTGTGGTATGGTAATAAGATCATTGTAGCTAAAGGTCAGTTTGTGTGTACTACTCCTAAAAGCCTGCAGCATGAACTAAAAAGATGGATAGAAGTAGTGGCAGTGACAGGGTGATACTTAGACTGAAAGTGGCCAGGGGGCCCCCAACTTGACATTTGCTGGGGGCCCCCAAAATGCTAACACCGGCCCTGATCGCACTCATGCACACAATCACCCTTTCACCTACACATACACACACGCACACACACACACACACACACACACGTGCGCGCGCGCGCATGAGCATACCTACCTTACCTATCCCCTAACTAATCGCCCTACTGCAACCATATAGGCAGACACATGCTAAACGTCTCAGCACTTACCTCCAGCGCGATCGCACATAGTGAAAGTAGTGAGTGAATGCAAGCTTTTGGCTAAGCTAATTAATGTAGCTGGTGGTAGTGGTTTACACACACCTGAATGGTTCTGTGAATTGCTTAGCTATGTAAAGCACTTACCACAGGCATTTCCAGGGGAGACTGCATGTTTAATTATCATAATTACCATATGCCACTCACCTAGAATGCCTCATTAGCATCTGTTGTAGGCCAGAGAGACGGCCCACCTCAGTACTGCACCTCTTCACAGTAAGCACTTAAATAGGGCTCTCTAAAAATCAGAAATGGATTACCACTGATGAATTCATACCTCTCAACTGTACAGATTTTCACAGAATGCTCAGATTTTTGTCTCATATTTTTGGCCCGTTTTCATAAAATTGTGGTTTTCTAACAAGTTATTGGCAAGTCATTAAAGACTGAAGACAGAAAATAATAACAAGACATTTGAGTTTCAGATTTCGTACCCTTCAGAAAATTCATGCTAACACAAAACCTATTATTCTACCAACTTTCTAAGTTTGTAAGAGTAATATTTAAAAATATTGTCCCTATTTTCGGGCCTTTCCCCTCATTATTTCTGGCTATTTACATTTTTTTTATCTAAGAAGTTGAGAGGTATGCTGGTTTCTGAATCCTAGCCAAAATACTTTGGTAAATGCAAAGCTTACAATATGCAGGGGGTAAAACAGAGCACCACTAGCCATTGTCCCTAAACATTTACATGTGTTCTGCTTAAGCAGATGATGTTTGAGTGAGTTTATTTTGAAAGACCGTAAATTCTTAAGCTTTCTAATATTATCTGGAATATCATTCCATACTATAGGTACTATTTTGTTGAATGCCTTTTCACGTGCTCAGGATGAATGGTCTTCTTTTCAGTTGTTTGCTGTCATCACATGTGAGGGTGTAAGTCTGGTTTCTGAGATGAACTTTGTTTATGAATGGAGGACAACATCTGATGTATAAGACTTTAAATGTAATATGAGCTAAGACACAGTGTATCTCTTTGTGTTGCAGAAAGCCAATTGTTTGCTTTTATAATAATACAGTGGTATTCTTTGCTATTCACTAGTTTGATGAATCTGAGAATTTTCTTCTCAGCTTCTTGTATGACAGCAGTATTTTTGGTTGAGGGGAGGGAAATTATAGGTGGACAGTATGCCAGACTGGGAAGAAGTGTGTTAATAGCCAAAGCTTCTGTACAGAGCCAGTGAGATATTTTGTAAGGTAATTTTAATTGGGTTAGTACTTTGTTAACCCAAACTTCAGTTTCAGCATGGAAGGAGAGGTTCTGATCCAAAGTAGATACCTCTGGAGTGAGGTGGTGGAAGAGGGGGATCTGGCAAGGTCAATGATACACAGTGCATGAGATTTTTTTGTTTTTGAGGTGAACCAAACAGCATCACAATGAGTTTATGGGCATTTATGGACAGTTATTACTGTGTAGCCAAATCCAGACAGCACTGCAGTCATCCTGCAGTGGTCAGTTCAGTAGAGATGGGGTCTTACTGAATATAGTCAACACTGTATTGTTTGGATATAGTATAAAGGTCATCTGTGGTAGAGCCCAAGGAGGGTTACTAATAAACAGTAAGATGAGAAGGCGGCCTTGAGGGACTGTGCGTGTGGTACTCCCAGGATGCATGGTTTTGTATGCCCCCCACCACTCTGACTTTTCTATTGTCCAAATAGTTTTGGAATCATATTCAGTACTGTGGAAGAGAAGCCAATATCGGTGGGTCTGCAGAGCAGGGATGTCAAAAGGAAAATAGCACCAGGGAGTTTAACTTGCTCAAATCAAGCCAGAATTTTATCTGTCAATGAACAAATAGGTGTTACACACTGAAGTTTGTTTGGAAGCCATGATGCCCGTCAGTAAAGATGTCTTATTTTATAATATATTTGAATATCTGGTCATAAACAATTCCGGTGATAAGGTAGAGACCATCAATGGGGTAAAATTCGTGAACTGTGGCAGAGGAGGGACACTTGACAAATGGAATAATCATGGCATGTTTAAAGCTATGTAAAAGGATTCTGATTGTAAGTGAAAGAGTGAAAATCTGAACTAATGGCTTGCTAAGGACACAGCTACCTAATTTGACAATTTTTAGGTATATTTTGTAGAAGTATCCAAATTTTCAGGTAGTTTCTGAACTTACATTTTTGAAGTAGAATTGAGGGAATAGTCGAGAATCTTATGAAGAAAAGACATTAAGATTGAGGGATTGGAGAATGCTAGTTGAGTAGCTTGGGGGGGGGGGGGCGCTGCTGGCAGCCATGAGGGGTTTTCCATTTTTTTTTACCTAATCCCTCTCTCTTGGCAGCCATTATTCATACTCACAAACATAAGAGAGTGCTAGACTTTCCTCTGTGACTCGCTGAAAGTTGCCGTAGGGATGTGACTTATCAGAGACAAGTGCACATCCCCATCCCGTGCTGCATGCTCTGCAGACCTCTGTTTTTGCAGTGGAGCAACTCTCTCCCCCTCCCCCCAGGATGAGCCAGCATCATCTGCTCACTCCTATCTGTGTTTTTTCCAGCATCTAAGTCACTGTTTGCACTTGGGTTACTTGGGTCATTTGTATTTATAGTAATCTATTAGCATTTGTCTTTGTGACTTCATAGATTTCAGGGTACTTTTCCATTAACGGGGAAACAGAGGAAATGTGCGGTTGAAATCAAGTAACTGTACCATACTAATTTATAAGTTCAGTAACTCGTTGGTGGTGACCATTTTTAATGAAACTCCACCTCTCAACGGTAAATCTTATTCTTTTTGCCAGGTTGCCTACTGTGACCTTGTCTATGTTGCTGGTGAAGTGTATTTTGTATGACATAAGACAGCGTGGTTGCTTACTTGCTTTTTGTTTTACTGAGAGGGTTGAGAACATGGCTGCTTGCTTTTATAGTTGAAGGCTTTACAGTTTTTTTTTTTTCTGTGTGGAGTTTTGTCTTGCTGGATTTATGCTTGGATTTAGGAACTGTGGGCTCTGCGAGATGTGTTGTAACGTTGCAAGGTTTTGCCAGAGGTCACTACAGCAGTTCTCAGCAATGTTTACTACAGGTTTATGACTTTTCCATACTCATAATGTACTTCTATGCATCTTGGTGTTTTGTTGTGTAGGGTGTAGTAACACCATTAGAATCTACAGTGTTTTAAAATGAAGTCCATTTCTCAGGGCTTGCCATGTTACTGAGAAAAGAGAGAAATTGGTAGTTCATTTAAAGTGCTTTTTGAAAGGAGTGGTTTGGACCATTGTATTTTTAACTACCTTAGTGGGTCAGCAGACATGAGAGTGAACAAAGCGTCCCTTCAGGACAGGTTTTTTTGGGTACTCTTCCGTTAACATTTTTTCTGTTAACATGGCAGCAGGGAAATGTGTTGTTGATGTGTGCACACAGTTTATATATTCTAGGTCGTTCACTTTTTATGAAAGGTAATTTAAGTAGATGGATAGTACCGCAAATTCCATTTTTTATTCTGTGAAAATGTCTGCAGTTGAGAAGATCACGCTTGTTAAAATAGTGCGTTATTTAAGTTTCAAAAAGACTTTTTTGGAAGAATAAAAAATAGGTAGAATTTGTGGTGCTATCCGTTTACATAAATTACCTTACAGAAAAAGTGAACAACCAAGAATATATAAACTGTGTGTACACATCACCCACTCATTTCCCCCGCTGCCCCATTAATGGAAAAGTACCGATTTCAGCATGCCAGGCTTGTCTATCAGCCACTGCTTCAAGTTCTTGTAGAATCATATTCGTTACTTTAGTAATGGTGTCTATTCATCTTAGCCTCTTCTTTCTTTTGCCTGTGATCTTCCCCACAGCAAGTGTATTCTCTAGTGAATCCTGTCTTTGCATTATCTGACCAAAGTATTTGAGTTCTAATTTTACTGTCAGAGCTTCCACTGAGCAGTCTGGGTTTGTTTCGTTAAGTACTGATAGATTTGACCTTCTCATACAGTCTATGGAATTCTCATCCATTTTCTCGAACACCACAGTTCAAAAGCACCTATTTTCTAGCACAAAGCCATATGTTAGCACTGGAAAATAACAGAGCTTTAATTATTAGGACATTTTTGACAATGGGATGTTTTTGCTCTTTAATATTTACCCAGATTTTTCTCCATCTATCTTCATCTTCCCCACTACTTGTTTTCATAAACATACTTTACTACAGATCTATCCCCTCTTCCTTAAATCCAAAAATAAACCTTACAACCTACAGTGACTCCAAACTCCATACATATTTTTCATTAGCAATATACTTCTCGCAGGGGACATCCACTCAAACCCTGGCCGCACCCCCCCACCCCACTGCCACACAACTCACAAAACTTCCACTTCCTCACCCTCTCCTCACAACTAACACCAGCCCCATGCCCCCAGTATACCTACATCCTCTTACAAACACCTAGCCATCTATTCAAAAATATTCAAAGTATCACTAACAAAACCACTGAACTACATTCCTGGATAGAGCACACCTCACCTCATATTCTAACCCTATGTGAAACTTGGTTAAAGCCACACATCTCTAATAACGAAATACTCCCACCAGGCTATAACATTTACTGCTCTGATATACTCCATAAGAAAGGATGTGGCATTGCCATCCTCTATTCTGATGTCCTAAACCTCTCACCAGTCACCCTGCCTACCCCTGACTTCCAGCCAGCTGAAGTAATCATCCTAAACTGCCACCTTAACTCTCACAAGAAATTTGCAATCGCTTCCATTTATATCCCACCTGAAAATAATATCCCTACCCTGGAAAATATTTTATCCTGGTTTTCCAACAACATTCACTATGAAACCCTCATCCTTGACGATGTCAACGTTGATTGGTCCAATCTCACTATACACTCTCCACTACTTAGCATAAACTTACAGGGGCTCCATCAGCTGATAACCACCCCCACCTGCCTTCCAAAAACCTCTTCCTCCATCTCCTTGATTGATTGGATCCTCACCAACTCCCCTAACATTTACCGTAATCCATCTACTCTACCTGACTTCTTAAGTGACCATCTTCTTATCTCCATTCAAAGACACTCTACCCAACTATCCAAATTGCATGTCTACAGAGACTGTCATAAACTCTCGAACTTTAATACCTCCTAATTCAACTCAGTACTGTCTAGTATAGACTTGTCCCTCCTCAAGGTAATCCCTCTCGATGATGCAGTGAGTAAATTTAATAGTATCTTCTTAGACACCCTGAACTCCCTTGCCCCCTCTAGGAGAATTAGAATCAAATCCAGCTAGGCCCACTAGCTTTCTAAAGATACTAGATCCATAATGCATAAAAGAAACTCTTCCTGGAAACCCTAGATCAATACAAAAGCACCACCCCCACTACAAAATTATAGACAACTGTGGAATCTCACCAAGAAACAAATCAATAAGGACAAAAAATCCTACTACAGCTCTCCCCAAATCAATACTTTATCCAACCCTCGTAAGTTTTGGTCATCCCTAAACAAACTTCTCTCTCCTGGCTGCTTTTTCAACCCCGCTCCCTTCCCAAATAAACCTCCTTCAGAAACTGCTAGCCTTCTCAATAAACACACCATTGACACAATTCAAAAACTCTCCCCCTCCAGCTCTAACACAACTGCCCCCCCTACATCTCCTAATGCACCCAACACAAAACTCTTCTCCTTTCAATCTGTTTCCACTTCCTACAGTAAATCTCTATGTCTGAAGCTTAAAACCTGCTCTCCCTCCACAGACTATCTTCCCCCTTCGTTCCTCAAACTAGCTGCTGAATCTATAGCCTATCCTGTATCCATTCTAATCAATAGATCCATCCAAAAAGCTACTATCCCTCTCTTATGGAAATCCTTCTTCACAATCCATCTACACAAAGGAGGAAACTCAACTGACCCATCCAATTACAGACCCATTCCAGTTCTATCCCATCTATCCAAGATACTCGAAAAATGCATTCACACACAGCTCCTAAACTATCTCCTACAACAAAACCTCCATACTCCCACTCAACACGGCTTTCAGCCAAACCATAGCACCACTACTGCCCTGCTTTCTTTTACTCATACTATTGCAGAGGCCCGTGACAATAACCAACTCATATCCTGCCTTTTCCTTGACCTCTCCAAAGCTTTCAACACAGTCTCCCGCCCTATCCTCCTATCAAAGCTATCCAAACTCAACCTATCTCCTGCCTCCCTATCCTGGTTCTCCAGCTACGTCTTTGGCAGGCTACAATCTGTCAGATGACTCTCATCCTGCCCTCCCTCCATTCCAATCACAGCAGGTGCTCCACAGGGTTCTATCCTGGACCCCCTTCTATTTAATATTTTTACCAATGAACTGTACACATCCTGCAAAAAATCATTCCTAATCCAATATGCCGATGATTCAACCCTCATCTCCATCGTTAACAATATCTCTGGACTCCATACTCAAACACAGTATGCCTTTCTGTCCATTGAAAAGTGTCTGTCTGATAATCTTTTCATTCTAAACCCAAAGAAAACCAAACTCCTGCTCTTTCTTCCATGTTCACTTTCCCATCATAACTCCACATTTGTTATCACTTCCTCAAATAACACCATCATATAACCAGAACCTAACACCAAGCTTTTAGGTGCCATCATTGACGATGAACTCAAATTCAATCTACATATACTCCATTGTATACAAAAACCACACCAGAAACTTGGACTGCTTTATCATAACAAAACATTTCTAACTGCCACTGCTAGGCTCTCTCTGGCACAGGTACTTCTCCACCCCTCCCTTCTTTATGCTGCCCCTGTCCTAACTAACATTCAGTCCACAACTCTGTCCAAACTACAGCAAACATATAAAATAGCAAGGTTCATCACCAACTCCCCTAATAACTCACACCATTGCCTGGCACTCAACTCCCTCCAATGGCTTGAACTCTCCCAACTACTTCTATCACAATTTCAAATTATACACTCTGTTCTATACAAACCATCCTCCTGCCCAGGCTTTTCCTCCTTGGTCTCTACCTACACCCCCTCTCGGACCCTCCGCACCTCTAATCAGCAGCTCCTGGACATCTATAAACCAAAGAAAACTGTGGGAAAATTACTCTACAAATGTACCATAGCCCAAGCTTGGAATAAACTTCCTTTAAGCATCTGCTCCATTACCATCCCATCACACTTTAAAAAAGAGCTCAAGCTCTATCTGCTTAACAACAAAACTTGCCTTGTCAGGACTCTACCTAACTCCTCCTTTTTTCTTTATATCTCATTCCCATTACAGTCCACTTGTATTAGTCCCAACCTTTTTTCACTGTGTGACCTACAGGTACTTATCAAGAAATGATGATCTCTTAACAATGAATGATAACCCATTTATAGCTACTGACTTTGCTATTTTTTGTGAATTGCTACTTGTCTATTTTTGTTTGTGTTTTTTTCTCTCCACTTGTTTTTCTTCTTTTTTTTTAACCTGTATTTAAATAGTATTATTCTTGTATTGTTAAATCTCCACATACTATAAATTGTTTTTAACCGGAGCTTTTCTCCTTGGGTCTACATTGAAAATGGGCTACTAACTCAGCTGGACTAACCCGGTTAACAAATTGTAATAAATAAACAGTGGGAGCTGACTAGGAAGGTGGTGGCATTCCTCAACAGGAGCACCCCAGAGCCTCGACTCCCAGATAGAACCAAACCCGCAGTGTCGAGGGCTGAAGCTCCAAGGAGAAGGGAAAGATCCGATAAAATCAGAGCCAAACCTCACCCTTCTGATTCAGCCACAACATAACATATCTGGGACTCACTCCGATCCAAGGATCTAGCAGCAGAGGTAGTCACAGTCGGCATCAAGGAAGCAAAGGTCCCCTGATCCAACCTCAAATCCCTCGGGAGACTGCTATCCTGGGTCTCCAAAACCACTACTCGGATCAGAGAAGGAAAAAAAGAAATGGCAGGGACACTCTCGGATCCATGAGGGGACAGAGGTGGAAGTACCCTCATCTGGATCTGAGCCTTGATAATGGACCTAATCATTTTGTCCATGGCATCATATAGGCTTCTAGAGGTTCTTGAAGAAGCCACTGAAGAATGTTGTGAGTGCTTAGGAGTCTGAAGAATCTTTGTCAGCACTGTGGGAGACACAGATTTGACAGACATCCTGGGCGACAGAATCCTAGACTCCATATCTGGGGATTTATGGAGCTGAGGAGCTGATTGGGTGCACATATCTGATCTGTTAGGATCTGATAAAGCAGCAGATGTAATATGGTGAGCTGCAGGAGTTAGAGCAAATGTGGAGAACTCCAGTCCAGAAGAAAGCTCACTCTGAACCGTAAGGTCTACTGGATCCAAAGAAGCCAACATGGATCTCGGTGCCGACATTCTCGGATCCAACTCTTTTGGAAGTTTTGCTGGAGGCACCAAAGACATCCTACAGTCCTTGCAGCAGCACTTCTTAACCTCAGAACCTGTGAATCTTTAGACGGGGCTTGAGCCCCTGGAGAAGATAAAGGAGTGAGCAGAAGGCCCTTCAGTATCAGCTTATTTTTCCTTTCCTGAACGTCCTGAGGACTGAAACCTTCACAAATTTTGCAAGGGGAATCCAAGTGGGCTACATGTAAACAATAAACGCACTTATCACATGCATCAGAGTGTGGAATCTTCTTGTCACACTCAATGCACAGTTTGAATCCTGTAGGTTTATCCATCTGTAATAGAAAAAAAAAACTATTAAAGAAAGGGAAAGTTTTTTTTTTTTTTTTTTTTTTTTGTTAAAGAAAAAAGGGCCAAGACCCTAAGGGAGAGGAAAGGTGGAGGAAAGAAGAGACCTAACAACCTTGTACACTAATAAAAGGGAGAAAATTATATAGAAATTAATATATATATATATATATATATATATATATATATATATATATATATATATATATATATATATATATATATATATATATATATATACATATAATTAAAGACGAAAAAAAGAAGTTGAAATAATCTGCACCTTCTGGCGGCAAACAAAATCTGAGTAGGTTGAGATAAGGGCTGAGGATTATGGTTAAGGGAGGATCTTGAGCCTGGAAGCTAAAGTCTGTAGAAGGCGGCCGAGTCAGATCCAAGGGGGTTCCTATTACGAAATCAAAAAAGTAAACATCGAATGGGCTTACCGTCGGAAATGTCTTTCAATTATGTACTTTTTGTGAGATTGCAGTATAGTGAAAATCGAAATATTTGCCCTTTCCTCACTGTAATGTGATCTTGGAGTTGGTATATATAATCAGTGGACCCCCACAAATGCGAGTTCGAGATCTGGCATTTTTGGCCTTTAGGCCGTTCAATGTTTAGTGTCTTTGGTGTTCTAATATAGACCCGATCCAAGGATAGAATCCGTAACCCATTAGTGAAGCAGAATGAGAAGGACAACATCAGAAGAAAGTGTGTTACATTCAGATGATACTGTCAATGCAATGTGTGTGTGTTTATGGGAGGGGTACCTCCGCACCTCTGCTAATTAAATATACTGACTCCCAGATTACACAAATCCCTGAGGAAGAACATATTCCCCTTCCACAGAGGTTATCCTTAATCACACAACTGTTGACCACATGCAGTTTTGACCAACCAGTCTAATGAAAACAATAGATATTTACAATGGGAGCTTTCCTCAAAAGGGGGGGATCACTAAGACAGTGGTGGAGCTCTAAAAAGGGAGGAGATCACCACCCTCCTACTTTTAATCCAGGGCTATTATTATGTAGCTTGAGAAGCAGTTTCTTTTACCCACAATGTATTCTTGACTAGGATAGAATGATATAGTTGTGTTGTAAAACCCATGTCGCAGTATTGCCAGTTTGTTCTTTGTGCTGTTTATGCATGCAGTGGTAATTCTGTTGGAATTAAAGGACTGCCCAAATCAGCTGTCATGGGACCTCATCATATGCTTTTTCAAAGTCTAGGAATGTCCATTTGGACTCTCTTCTCATCCATAGCTTCTTCTCAGCTAAATATCACACTGCAAACATCGGGTCAGTTCTATTTCCTGATCTAAATCCAAACTGCTCATTTCCCATCTTACTTTCTACCACATTGTATATTCATGTATCACCCTCTCCAGTACTTTTATCCAGTGTAACAGCTGTCTGATACCCCCATACTCCCCATTACTGTAAATGCCCCTTTTCTTCTTGAACACTGGCACTAGAATGTTTATTCTCTAGTCATGAAATATCTTTCTTTCCTTACTGCTATCAGTACCCTCTGGAGACATTCCCCCAACACACCCAACATCTCGATCATATCTGCTATGACTTCATGTTACTTAGTGCTGTTCTTGCTTCTTCTAGGGTGGGCTACTCTTCTTTCATTGTGCTTTGTTTCTGTAGCCGAACAGCTTCTGTAGGGTTTTCCTCATTCAGAAGCTGCTGGAAGTACTCCTACTGTCTGCCTCTGATGTCCCGTGGACTGATCAGCAGGTTGTTGCTGACTTTCTGTATGAAGGGTGTCTGATGACTATCTTCTTTATCTTTCTAGAGTTTCATTTTGCCATCTAATGAGTCACTTTCCAGAAGCTGGCAGAATGTCTCATGTTCTTTGTTATTGTGACTGCTCCCTTAGCCTCTTTGTTAGCCAACCAGTGTTTCTTCTTATTCTGGTCCATTCTTTTTTTATCTCCCACTTTTTCTTGCACAACCTTCACCAGAATGATAACCAGTGGACAATAGAGGCAGAAGCCCTCCCCCATTTCCTGAACCAGGACAAGGCTAAAGAGAATCATAATTATTCATAAAATGCCAGACAGGCTGATAAGAAGAACAAAAAGAACTATATACCTTAGAACTAAAAAAGGAAGTGTCTTTAGGAAGCTCTAAGTATTAGACTGATCAGGACACTCCTGGAAACCATATCTCATAGAATTGGAATGGTAAGGGCTACTGGTCTGTGGATAGGTCCAAAGTCTCAAGAAACCCATACCATGTATTTAAACTTATTAGGAACACTAACCATCCAACCCAATACTATATTCATGAGTAAAAAGAAGTTATGTACTTACCATAACATTCGATGTTTGTAGTCCATCTCGCCCTTCATTCTTACACTTGGGATCGGAGCCACACCTTGGCCCGACTCTGCCATTCTCTAGCTCAAAAACTTCTAGTTGGCTCGTGGCTAGGAGGTGTCCCACAATGCACCACTAACGTATCCCAGATCTTGTTTGCTGCAAGGAGAAAATATACAGAAACCAAGACCAAACCAAAGGACTCAACATAACTATAAGGCAGTAGTCACTCTACCCCCAGGTCCTCAAGGAGGGGGCAGGAGTGAGAGTTTGTAAGAATGATGGGCAAGATGAACTACAAACATCGAACATTATGGTAAGTACATAACTTCTTTATGTTCTGTAGTCCTATCTCGCCTTCATTCTTACACTTGGGACAGCATCCCCAGCACCTTCATCTTGGGTGGCTCACTGGAAAATGCTCCTGAGTACTGTGGAACCAAAGGAAGGCCTGTTCCTGGAAGCCACGTTCAATTTGTAGTGAGTAATGAATGTATGAGGTGATGCCCATGTTGCTGCTGCACAGATGTTATCTATAGGAATTTTTGCTTAAAAGGCTACCGAAGTAGACACAGATCTGGTAGAGTGAGCTTTTACCTTGAAGGGAAGATCTTTGCCACTGGATGTATAGACAAAGGAAATGCAGCTGGAAATCCAGTGAGACAATGTGGTTTTAGAAGCTGGAAGGCCCTTCCTTGCATCAGAAAAGGAAATAAACAATTGATCTGACCTTCTGAAATTCTTAGTCCTGTCAACATAAAAAGGCAATTGTCTATGCACGTCAAGTTGGTGAAATCTGTACTCTGCTTTGTTAGAAAAATTAAGGAAGAAAACAGATAATTCAATGGACTGATTAATATTGGCCTGAGAAGAAACCTTAGGAACAAAAGAAGGGTTTGTCTGTAAGGAGACCCTATCTCTGTGAAACACCAAATAAGGGGGCTTAATGGAAAGTGCTTGCAATTCAGAGACCCTCCTTGCAGAAGTAATAGCCACTAAAAATATAGTTTTCCATGATAAGCACTTAAGGTCACAAGTTGCTGAATGTTTGAAAGGGCTTGAAGTAAGTCTATGGAGTACAAAATTCAAATCCCAGGGTGCCACCGGATCCATGACTGTAAGTCTTAATAAGGTGGCCCCTTTAAGGAAAGCTCTACACAGTCTATGCGTCATAAGGTTAGAGTCATTAGCCAAGTGAAAGGTGGAAGTATCTGCCAGTTGAACTTAAATAGTGGCAGCTGCTGAGCCTTGATGGGACAACTGAATAAGGAACTCTAAAATGGCAGAAATGTGAGCTGTGCAAGGATTGAGGTTTCTCTCACGGGTCCAAAAGGAGAACCTTTTCCATTTACTGGTATAAGTCTTTCTGGTAGAAGGTTTGTGAGAAGATGTCAGAATATGTATAACATCAGGAGAAAAGTCATGCAGCCTGACTAGGGATGGAACTGGAGCAGCCAAGCTGTCAAACTGAGGGTGTGGAGAGAGGGATGGAACACTCCTGACATGTGCATCAGCAAATCTGGCACTGGGTCCAGAGTCCACATTTCGTCCATTAGATGAGGTCTGAGGAAGGGGAACCAAATCTGACCAGGCCAGTAAGGAGCAATTAGGATCATTTTGCTTCCCAAGGATATTGCTTTCCGAATTACCTTCGATATCAGGGGGAATGGTGGGAATGCATAGAGAAGTCCCGAGGGTCAATCGTGAACAAGTGCCTCTCTGGGTACCTCACCTTCCAGGGGAATTAGGGTGAAGTAGCTGCTGCATTTGGCATTTAGGGGGGGTGGCAAATAGATTGCAGAAAGGCTGATCCCATTTGCAAAAAATCTGTTCCGCAATGTATGTGTTCAGAGACCACACATGAGGCATCAAAATAGCCCTGCTGAGCCTGTCGGCTATCATGTTGGATTTCCCCGGAATGTGCATTGCGACCAAAAAAACATTGGGAAGACACTGCCCACTCCCCACACTCAAAGGGCCTCTCTGCACAGGGGATAATATTTGGTCCCTCCTTGTTTGTTTATGTACCACACCACCGACATATTGTCTAAGTGGATCGCAATCGTCCCTAGAGGGAAAAAGTTGTGAAGTGCTTGCAACTCCAGAAGCACTACTCTCATCTCCAAGACATTGATATGCAAATGAGCCTCATATTCCTGCCACATGCCTTGGACTGTTCTCCCTAGATAATGATCCCCCACCGTATCTGGGAGGCATCTGTGGTTACGGTGGCAACAGTGGAGGAACGGAACAAATGGTCTGCCTGTGGTTAGATGGCTGGACTGGGTCCACAAGCAAAGATCCTGTATACACAATTCTGTTATCAGGATGGGGTGAGAAAGAGGTAGATGCTGCAGTGACCACTGGGCAAAAAGTAACTACTGAAGAACCCTCATGTGCAGTCTAGCTAATGGGACTAATGTTATTGTAGAGGCCATCGTCCCTAATAACTTCAGCACCATCTTTGCTTTCACTTTCCTTAGAGGAAGTAGGGTCAAAATTTGTTCCCTGAGGTTCTGAATTCTCTCTATGGGAAGGTAAGCCCTCATTGCGATGGTATTTATTTTGGCGCCAATAAAATTCACATGCTGAGAGGGCGATAATGCAGATTTTTGCCAGTTTATTGTAATCCCTAACTGCAAGCAAGTTGAAATGGTAGCGTCCCTGGCCTGTAACAGTAGATGCCTGGTGGTGGCAGTCAGGAGCCAGTCATTCAGGTACAGAAACACTTGGAATCCCCGACGTCTCAAGTGAGCTGTTACCACTGTCATGCATTTGGTGAACACCCTGGGGGCTGTGGTGAGACCAAAGGGCAGAGCGTGAAACTGGTAATGACTGGCCCCCAGCCGGAAGCGTAACTCCCTTGATGCTCTGTCCATTTTGATATGGTAGTACGCATCTTGGAGATCTATGGAGCACATCCAAATGTCTTTCCATAACAATGGGAGTATCGACTGTAAGGTGACCATTCGGAATTTGGACTTCTGTACAGATTCGTTCAGTTTGCTAAGATACAAGATGGGACTGAAGTCCCCTGTTCTTTTTGACACCAAAAAGAATCTGGAGTAAGCCCCTAATCCTACTTGGTCTGTGGGGACGGGTTGGATGACTGTCTTTATGAGCAACTTTTGGATTTCTAGAGTTGCTGAATCCCTGTGATTGGGTGGAACATCTGGGATTCGTCTGATCCGAGGAGGGGGAAAAAAGAAGGGAATATGGTAACCTCTGGTAATTATCCTTAATACCCACTTGTCTTGAGTGATATCATGCCAGGCTTCTGGGTATTGGAATATAGGACCCCCAACTAGCTCCAGAGATGTGCAGTCGGGCCTCCTTTCAGGAGCACTGATAGGGACGACCACGAAAGGAAAGGTGGTTTCCCTGGTTCTGCGGGCCTTCCCTGTCTCTAGGGTGGTGTTTAACATTATTTCCTCCTCCTCTGCCTCTGGAAAAGGAATCACCTTGTGCATCTTGGAAAAACCTCTGTGACTTCTTGAACCACATTTTACCGCCCTTCTTCCCTTTGGGATAGAGTCTAGAAGGAACACAAAAACAGACTCCCATGGCAGACAGGGTTTTCCCTTCCTGTTCGCACCTGGTGAGTGTGTCCTTTACCTTGGTTCCAAGCAATGAGGACCCATCAAAGGGAGTGTTGGTAAATGTAGAGTTAAAGGTCTCTGCAAAGTTACACAAGTGCATCCAGGAGTGTCTTCTAAGAGAAACTCCTGAACCAGCTGCCCTACTCGCTCTATCAGCTGCGTAAGATATCAGCCACATGGAGGAGTTTGCAATAGAATTTAAGGTAGACATCTGTGCGTTAAGCTTCTCAGATACCGCTTCCAATACGTTACTGTGCAGAGTCTCTGTAGATACCGTAGTTTAATGTAAAAAATATATATAAAATCATCCAAAATAAAACATGTTAAGCACTTTCATCATATTAAAATGACTTCATCAGAACAACTGCTCACAGTTACCATCCACATTTAAATAGTCTCCCAAAAATCCCTGCACATCAATTAATGCACTAATTAATCCATGTTTGAACATTTGAAGCACCACATACCAAGAATTTGTTTGTAACTAATTCTCATAGTGTTCATACAATTTTGATATTAAATATACATGTATTATCACATACTTCATGTTTGAGCACACAGATTTTCCTAAGAAAGTTTTACAAAAGATACATTCAACTTGAAAATAACATAAAATAATTTAAAATAATTTATATGTTACTCAGTTGATAAACTCAACCTATGTAAAATAAAATGTTCATTGTCTGATTTGATTAGCCCTTTCCTTTAACACTGAAAATATAGATATATGATCATTTAATCCATGATGAAAATTCATGGCCAGCCTAAGCTGCCACATTAATTCCTTTTTATATAAATGTTTTTTCCAATCTCCCCCCCTCACATCCAGGTTCACTGTATCCACAATGGCAAATTTAAAACCAGTGTGTTGACTGCAAACCTGACCGTGTCTGTAGAGAGCATTAGTTTCCTTCTGATGTTTCATTTCATATAAATGTTCATATATTCTGCACTTCAGGGCTCTCTCTGTTTTCCCAATATAAAATCCATCACAGGTGTTACATAATGCAATATAAACTATCTTGTTGGTATAACAGTTCCCCTTCCTAAAATGTGTAACACTACCAATTCTATTTTTTAAGGTTACTGAAGGTACTTGGAGAATGTACCCACAATAAGCCGCTGAAGAAAAGATACGCTTCCCATACCTATTCATCGTTCGAGACTCCTATTCATCGTTCGAGACTCCTTGTTCGGTGGATGGACAGTGGAGGAAGTTTCAGCAAGTTCCTTTTTTTGGCTGCTGCCACCACCATGACATCTACTGGCATGCCCTTAGTAAGAAAGTCTTTGTCCTGAGATGCTGACAAAAATTTATTAGGTCTTCTAGGAACTGGTTCCAGAGAATCAGAAGATTCCCACACCTTTTGACTGACTATATCCATTAACTCGTCAAAAGGTGGAGCCACCCAAGAGGCAGAGGGTTGAGACCCAAAAGCCTTCAGGTATATACTGACTCCTCATCAGAAGGGGATGTGGTGGGCCAGCCACCTCTCTGTTTCAGGATCTCAAGGATATCTGCATATGAAATATCATCAGAGGACGACTTGGGGGACTCTTCTGACTCTTCGAGATCAGTGTCTGATGTAATGGACTCATCGAGAGAGTCAACATGTTTCCTCTTACAAGTTTTCTTCCAAGGTGGCTCATCAGAAGGATATTCTGGGGAGACCTCAGAAGACTGGGGACCACTCATGGAGGTTTCCTGAGGCTGCAAGTCTCTGCTGTGTCGGGTGAGAGAGGGAGTTGAGACTGAAGTCAGTGCTTTAGGGGGAAGAGTGTTGGTACCTCTGGTTGGAACTGAAGACATGGACAGAACACTCCTCATCACCTCGAAGGCCAATCCTCCCAGCTCTGAGGATGCCCCTGCTCTGAAGATGCAGAGGCAGTCCTCGGCACTGAGGAGATAGGCTATGAGGCAGATGTGGGGTCCAAACTCACCCGAGCCGAAGCACTGAGAGGTAGGCTCAGAACTGAAGAAGTTTGGGTCCAAGCATCCCCCTCGGGCCTGACCAGAGAAATGAGGACCCTAGACCCCACAGACAGCACCGAAGGGGTCAGAGCAGATATCGGAACTGAGAGATCAATTGAGTTAGCTGGAACCGACCTTTCCACAACCCGAGGAACTGACATCTCTGGCTCTGAAGCATCAGAGTGGCTCGGAGGATGAACATCGACAGGTTGTATGGGCACATTAGGCTCCGGAGCCGACTGGGACAGAGTCGAAAGTAAATTTGCCAGCACCGAAGTCTGAAGTAGTCTGTGCACCACTCTCTCAATGTCCTCATCAGAAAGGCTCCTAGAGGACCTGGAGGATAGAGTGGGGGACCTAGATCACTGAAAGATAGGTGACCTAAGAGTCAGGGAGACTGGTTGGAGTTCAGCTGACCAACTCTGAGACACAGGCTCAGTTATCAGCTCCGAAACTCCTGGAGCCGAAACTGATGAATCTACAATAGAAACTTCTGTCGGCACCGAGACCAGTGGAGCCAGCAAGGATGTAGTCAGTTTGGCAATTTTGTCTAGTAGCTCTGACGACACAGAATGAGTGGGAGACCGCCTTTTTGTAGATTTGGCTTTGTCTTTCTTGGAGGATGGAGACTTAGAGCTGGAGGATGAAGAAGCCAACTCATCCTCAAAAGAATGCTTTAACAGTCCTTTCAAGATAAGTTTGTTCTTTCGCTCTTGAAGAACACAGGGACTAAAGGCATGACAAAACAAGCAAGACTCTTGGAGGTGAATAGCACCCAATCAGTGCACACAAAGATTGTACCCATCCATTAAAGACATTTTCTGGGCACATTTTGTACATTTTTTAAAGCCTGAAGGCTTATGATCCTTAGTATCCTTGGACATTAGTGCAATAAGCAACTAAATGTAATAATGAACAAGAACTACCTCCAAACAGTTTGTCTAGGCAACAGCAAAGACAAACAGACAGACAGAGGACTAGATCCTCTAACTAAAATGGGCCTAGCCCTAAAAGATGAAGATAGAAAGAAACTGAGAACTAGGTCCTCTAACTTAAACGGGCCTAGCCCTGGAAGAAGACATAAACAACAGAACCGAGGACTAGGCCCTCTAACTTAAACGGGCCTAGCCCTAGGTGAAAGAAAAACAAGGACAATTAAACAATTAGCATAGCAAGTGAAAGCAATGCAGGGATACAACACCAATGGAAGGATGGCCAATCAAAGCACAAACAGTACAAACAGAGTAAACAATGCAGCAAATTGTCTAAGACAGACACGGAATGTGATAAAACACTAAACTAGAGAATACAATTATTCTTAGTCAGCAAATAACTAGAAAAACGTACATAAAAGTTTTCACTTAGCCACGGGCAAGAAGAAGCACTTCTGAGCTCAATGAGTGGCAAACGAGATCTGGGATACGTCAGTGGTGCATTATGGGATACCTCCTAGCCACGTGCCAACCAGACTTTTTTGAGCTAGAGAATGGCTGAGTCAGAGCCGAGGTTCGGCTCCGATCCCAAGTGTAAGAATGAAGGCGAGATAGGACTACAGAACATCTTTAATTATCCCACTATTAACTGGGAATACTGTATGACACCAAATGTACATGTACAGAGGTTCCTGGATTTTGTAAACACAAACTCCCTGGACCAGATAGTCAGTACACCAACCAGGGGTGCAACCACACTGGATCTGGACCTCACTAATATGGGAGACTGCTGCACACCCCCTACTGTAATGCCTTCTCTGGTAAGGTCAGACCACAAAATGGTCTCCTTTGAAGTAAAAATAAAAGCTGTACCCCAGCTAAACCTGGAATATTCAGGAACTATACTAAGGCTAACCTCCTGCTATTAAGTGAGAACCTGGCAAAATTCCAAGCCCCCATAAATCCTGAGAAGACTTTTGCCTATGTAGAACTGTTCACAGAAACCCTGTATAAGCATGTTAATAGCTGCATACAGAGGCAGCTGTACCCACCAGGAAGAAGTACAGAACTAACTCAAAAAACAAGCCACCCTAGTGGAATCACAAAATTAATCGGCTCTATAACAGGAGGAAGAAATTCGTGGCAAAAAATAGGATGTGCAGCACCCAGCAGGATAAAAGCACTCTCATCAAACTAAACAAACAACTCAGAGGACAAATAAAGTCCATCAAAGCCAAATTTGAGGTTAAGTTTGGCCTCCCAGGTCAAGGTCAACCACGATACATTCTTTAGCTATGTTCGCAACCTCAAAGGCAATACACAACTGTGTGCAGAACTCATTGTAAATGGACTCACCAATACTGATCCAGAAGATACAGCAAACCTCCTGGCTAATAAATTCAGCTCCAGTTTTACTCCTCTCTCCCACTCAACCTTCCCTCAAGAAATATCATCAGATATAACTCCTCCTACTATCACTAGGGAACAGGTCCTTAATGCTCTCTCTAAGGCCAAGAATACTGCATCAGTGGGCTCAAACAGTATCCTAGGATGCCTTCTAAATAGCATGAAACATGGACCTATTAGGATCTCTGGAATTACTATTTAACTCTAGCCTCCAAACAGGCTTTGTGCCTCATGAATGGAGAACAGCAACAGTCATCCCTCTGCACAAAGGTGGGCCATCTATAAACCCTGGAAACTACAGACCCATAAGTCTCACTAGTCTTATATGTAAAGCCATGGAAAGAATGATTATGGAGATGATCAATAGAGATATAGTAAACCTCCAGACACTGGACCCAACCCAGTTTGGTTTCATCAAGGGCAGATCATGCCTACTCAACCTGGTGGACTTGTTTGAGAAGGTCAGCAAAGCAATGGATGCAGGCAAAATCATTCACACTGCCTACCTTGACCTGCCAAGGCATTTGGCACAATATTCCACTTGGGGATTGTTGACAAACTCAAGAGGTTAGGTACAAACCTGTATGTCACCTGGTGGATAGCCAACTGGCTCACAGACAGAACTCGGGATGTTAGAACTGGGGAGTCCACCGCTATAAAGAGGCCAGTCACAAGTAGAGTCCCTCAGGGATCAGTCCTTGAACCGCTCCTTTTTGACATTTACTTCTCAGAAGTCAAGGCCAATGTCAGTGGTCTCTGGCTGACTAAATTTGCAGATGATTGCAAAGTAGGAGCTGTCACTGAATCTTACACTAACACAGACAACTGGTGTAAATGCCAAAAAATGCATAATGCAGGTAGGTTCTGATTCACCACCAAGGCTAAAAAATCTGGTCTTCTTTAAAAAAATTCGTAAAACAACAATGATTAAAATGAAAAACACGACGACGGATGTCCCTTCAGAAATAAGCACTTTCAATATAATCTTCCTCAGATCGTTAAATGGGTGGGGACTCTCTACTCTTTTTATATTCAGTGCCTGTCTGCAGGTGTATTCAGTGTTCCTTCCTGATTCTACCATATCATAGCCTATAGGAAGGCAAAAGGCAAGACACACCTCTCATTTCATCAAATAGGAAATCCTATAACTGTCGCACCTTCTTTAGCTAACCAGTCTTAGCTTTTCTTGCTTTTAGAATTGGTTTAAGCGGAACAACGAGGTTAAGACCTGGTGGATGATCCACTTGCAAATTGACTATCCATTTTACCTCTTTCTGTTCAGTTATATTAACTAGATCCCCTTTCTTCTTTGCAGGATAGATTGCTTCCAAAGCTTTAAACAGGAAGCTGTGTGTTTCATGTTGTATAGTATGAGCAGCTAAGGCATTGTGCTTATGCTTGTGGGGAAAAGAGAAATCTCCCATTCCGTGCTGTATGCAGAAGCTCAGAATGGGAGATTTTCCATTTCCTCACTATAGTGCGATCATGGAGATGGTATATTTAAGTAGGGAGGTTGCAGGGGGGCTTGCTCCACTGCAGAAATGATGTGTTTGACTTTTTTTCTTTTTTTTTATTTAACTTCGGAATTTCGAGTTTCTGAAAACTCGATCATATGGACTCGACCATATGAAGTTCGAGTTTTCAGTAACTCGACACATCTGAAGTGAAACCCCCTGTTGACGTAAACAGAGCTCCTCACTGACCCTATTCAAATGCAAACTATATAATTGGATGGGCGATTACAATTTTACTCTTGGGATGGCACCCATTAGCTGGTATTGATCACAGACCCGCTCTGTTTATAAATTTGTTCTGTGAACTACTAAAAAAAGCAAATGTGGATACTTGGGATTAACATGGCTAGGCTCATAAAGGCCCTAGGGCCTTCTAGCCTAGTAACCTCCTATGAACTGTTTCCAGTTTAGACATCTGGGACCTTAGTTTACCCATTAGCACCCGACTGGTCTCAGTTAATGGTGTGCCACATTCCTGAGGGCTGATAAGCTGGATGGCAGTTGACTAAAGTTGGGAGTCAAAGCAGAATTTAAATGTGAGCAAAATATTTGTAATAAACATGTGAAACAGTCTTGTGCCTTACTTGTTGAAGTTAAATGATTTTCTCCATTTAAGATGCTTAAGCAAGGCATTGAATACTACAAATTCCAAACTTTGATTAAGTTGCATTGCAACAATAGTGCTTTGTGCGAACTACCTTTCAAGCATTGTAGGCATGGAAGAAATGGACCAGTCCACACAGGTAGTACTGCAAATGTAAAGCTAAGCACAGCTCAGTAGGTGTGAATGAGTTAGTCTTATCTAAGGGACAATGAGTACATCACCTCCCTTATACTGTATTACAGTGTTAAGACTGCAACACAACTGTAAGCAAATGGTGTGGGAATAGAACCCACAACCTTTTGATCTTCTATGCATCAAAGGTAACTGTGCTGTAAGAGTACTTACCAAAGCTGCTGTGAGGGAACGGGAGTTTAGAGGACACTCCCCAGGATAGAGCATAAAGCTGCATCAGCATCCTAGATTTCCTCACTGTTCCCAAACTAGGGTCAGGTTGAGCCCAGGGGATGCTAAGTCAGGTTCGATAGACATGGTGAATGAGGACAGGAGCTGGGGCAGCCGATGATTAGCTTCAGGTAAAGAAAAAGTCAGCTATGTACATTTCTGGGGCAAGAAAATTTCTAACTTCCTTTCCTCAGTACCAAGGACAGCTAAAGGGAAAGACATTCTACTACCACAGATAGAGTGTAGTCTACCTCAAATTACAGCTGCCACAAAGAAAAATGCTAAAGCAATGCAGACCCTGAGCAGCAAAATATTCCATTTCATAACTCTCCCACCACAATTAGAACATCACTCCTAAAAGCTAAACATCTACCTATTAAATAGAGGGCAGATCTTTTACTTGTCTCACACCTAGTTAAGCTTCTACATTTAGAAAGCCCCCCAACTATAAAACGTAAATAGAGGATCCCTTCCTATGACTTAAGAAATCAGTCTTCCACAGGATCAATACTGCCTACTCCAAGAACTAACATTCATTCACTGAACAAAACATAGCTTTGGTACTTACCTACACCATGGGAATCCTTATCTGCCCTCCTCAAAGATCTTTCTTACTTACTTCCTATTCTAAATTTAGATCTCAGCTTGGAGGTCACCTACATAATGAAGAACTCAGCAACTGCTTCAGTTTAGGGCACATTACATAGAACCCAATGTAGCATCTCTTTTCAAGTCACCATAGTTACAGCTCAGTTTACACAGACACACATGCACACACACACACACACATGCACACACATATATCTATCTATATATATATATATATATATATCAGTATGCCTTGAGTCTGTACTCTGTCCTCTCTACATCTCTTTTTCATAGGTTCATAGAAGGTTACTAGACTAATGGCTCGAGGGAATTTACAAGCCTAGCAAAGTTAAACCCGTGTTCCCTGATTGACCATGTTTTCCATCCCCTTTGTTTCACTTTTCTTTTTTACTCCTATCCTTGCTTGACTTTATTGCATTTATCCTTCATTATACCTTATTTTCACTACGTTATTCACATATACCTTCCATTTGTGATTCTGTCTGTTAAAGTATGCTTGTCCACTCTGTGTATATGTATTTTGTTCTTTTTACCAGTATGGATTACATAGTTGGCATTTTGTACTTGTATAATCTTTGTTCATAATTGCTTGCATTCTTTCTTTCTTTCTATGTCTTGTATATGCCCTGGGCTAAGCCTGCATTTAGTCCATATGAATTGTACTTCAGTAGACAAATAAAAAAATACAAAAAAATAAAAATATTCAGTACCAGAAATGTAGCAAACAAATACTACCATAGTTATACTATCTGTCTGTTTTATTTATGATATCCAATGTGTCTATCAAGTTACAGATCTAAGCTGATAGAAAGTGTACTCTATTTGGTTATACTATGCATGTTTATCTGTGTGTATGTCCTTCTTGGCATGCCATCATAATCTTCACAAGGCATCATCTATAGCTCCATTTATTTACTTAACAGAGATACAATTTTCCAAGTTCTTTGGCCCAAACTTTGGGCTTTAGGTTGGGGGGATAGACGTTTTTGAACTGTCTGGGGCTAAGGGTGTGTAGTACAAGAGTGACTAGATTAAATATGACAATAGAGATGAATTATAACACTGGAGCACTGAAAACTGAACAGAGATGCACTATAAGAATGAGGTACATACAAGATTGTGATAGAAAGATGGAGGGAGCATGTTCATGAGTGAGGTGAAAAGGCAGTATTTCTCTGATAGGGTGGTGAGTATGTGGTCTGCACTGTACCTTTAACAGTGGCACTTGGAATGTTTAGATAAAGAAGAATGAGGCAGGATTACCAGTGAGTGGAGCATTTGCACAGCTGTAAACTCAACATATTTTGGATCATGCATACCTGTAAGTGCAGAACATCTGCTAATCTCTTTATAGAGTTCTGAAATAATTGTGGCTGATTTTTTTAACACATTCAGTGCATCTTTATTCTGAAAACAAATGGGTGATTTAAGCCTATATTAAAAACTTGACAAAAGACTGATCATGTCATGAGAAGTTGACTATTTTACTTGATAACTACTAGTACAGCTTTAAAAGAGGTACTAACATCTCCACATTTCTTTAGTAAAATTCAAGGACATGCTTACACTGAAGTAGTTTCCTTTCACTGACTGCAGTTTTGACAGGAAATTAAGATGAACAATATGCTTTTAATCTAACTAAAAAGGTCTGGATTTTTTATTAGATGTGTATAGCAAGCATTAGTAACTGGGATTATATTCCTCTATTTCACCACAGGATGGCAGCACCGCTCTCTCTATAGCACTTGAAGCAGGCCAGAAGGCGATCGCATCACTACTTCAGAGTCATTTGAATTGCAATAACTCATCATATCCAGTAAGATTCTCTTTGTACTTGTATATTAGTACTTATTTAGCTTTTGAACAATTTCCTTGTTATGAAAGTTGAACTAAATGGAACATGCAACGATTGCACATTTGTTGTAGGTGAAGTTCTGAAATTCTAGAAGCTGTATGAACCAAACTGCTGAACTCACAGCTAGTTGCCACACTTGAAACCCAAAGAAGGGTATTTCTTACTAAAATGTTAAATCTTGTAGGGCAAACCATACCCTGAAATACAAAAGACTGACTTTCACTTTCTACCATAATGACGCCTCCCTGTCATGAAACTTCAGTTATGTCTTGCCTGTGTCATGATAAGATGCTTCAAAATAGTATCAGAGTTTTCTGCACTGTTTAAAGTTACTTGATATTTTTCTCCCAAAATAGCACAACATTTGCCATTTCTATGCTTTTTCCATAGGACATAGCTACAAAAATCAGGAATGTTCAGTGAAGGGGGGATAGGTGGTAATCCTACTCAGAGGTCTAGTAAAGTGTCCTCAGAAGTGCAGAAAGCGAAATCAGTATTACAGCATTCAGAAATGAGCAGAACAATTGAAACGATTGTGGGATTTGAACTTGTATTATGCATATTTATAAAAACTGAATATTTTCAGCGTCCCTTTCCAGTGAAAGGAAATAACTGTAAATTATTTTCCTTACACAGGTCAAGTAATTCTGCTTTTCTAAATATAGCCTTCAGTTGCTAAGTACTCCCAAAACAACCCACCCTAGCAACTTACAAGTTAATCACTTTTTTGCAACAGTTTGCCTTAAAATATAAATCCTTCAGAGTTCCAGTGTACTCTAACTGCAGGTTTACTCTAAATACATGGAAGCAGAGAGGAAATGCTGCATAGGCTTCCAATAATATATTTCTTATGGTCTCTCAGATAGATAGCTATGCAAGATTAACTTTTGCTCTGTAACATTATTTATCCTTTGGGGTCCCATTCACATCTCTTGTGTACCATAAATTATGCTTCTGGCAGTGAAAGCTCATGCCTTAATATGGACCTATTTTTCCTCTATGACTGCTTAAAAGCATTCTGCCTGATGGGTACTACAAGATCTCTGTAGAGGCACTAGACTTAATTTAGCTTGTGTTAATAGGCAGTTACTAGGCTTACTATTTAGGGTACCACTGACGACCCTAGCCCAAACTTCCAGTTACTCCCAAGAATTACCTGGTTAAGTGACTTGCTTGAGGTCACAAAGAAGGCAAGTAAGGGTCGAGGGATTCAATCTCTGTACCACAGGAATTACAGCTCACAGCTTTCACCCTCTGCTCCAATTGCTTTATACTTTTGAGTGAATGACATGAGAATCAGTACAGCATTTTTGCAGGTTACACAGCTGTATAGTGAGTCTATGCACAGAGACGATGTGTGATGTCTAGTTCTTCCCCTTTCATTAACCTGATGACTGTATTCATTTAGTTTCTGATAACAGAGAAGCAGGACCAGGAACCTAGGAGCCAAGCATAATTGTTTTGTGTGTTTGTGTGCGTATATATGTAGTTATGTACATATAATACAAAGGGATATATACACATGAGTGTGTTTTTAGATATGTAGTGTGTGGGTGTGTGAGTGTGTGTGTGTGTGTGTGTGTGTGTGTGTGTGTGTGTGTGTGTGTGTGTGTGTGTGTGTGTCTGTCCGTGTGTGTGTGTGTGTGTCTGTGTCTGTGTCTGTGAAGGAAGAGAGAGAAAATGACACACACTAACATACAGACACATATATTACTTTCCACTCTATACTGTTAATATGACCAGGAATATATTTTTTCATTGAAGTGTGAAGTTAAACAAAAATGTATCTTTTCATGCACACATCCATAACTGTACTATTATTTATTAATTTTTTTATTGAATTATAAAATATAAACAGAGAAAGGGGAAAGAAAGGAAGGGGAATAGTATGGAAATGGGTGGAAATAGCCACAGAGAGGCACAAATTGAACAACAGAGGTTAAAATTTACTTATAAGACAAGTTAATATAATATAAATAAAACATAATGTTGTATAACAATGTAAAATCATTAACACAGAGGATTATGATTGGGTCTCTGATCACAACAAAGTTATTATGTGACTGGGACATTGATGCCAAAAATTTCGCCTTAAGAGTGGAGGGTAGCAAAGGTCAAGGCATGAGTCTTGACGGTCGTATCAAGAACACATAATAACTGGTTATGGCTGGTGAGGCCTGATCATAATTGTTTGTAGTGCATGGAGCTTTATCTGCTCCATGTTCTATTAGTTACTGAAAAAAGTGAAGGATTTCAATGTGTTTAACAGCTTCAGAAAAGCCATAAAATGCTCTATGGGCAATTAATGAAGGGACCGTGACACCTTCTGATATTCAGCAATGGCCTTAACAGGAGTGAGCATTACCATGTTGGGCTGGCTGTGTGGTCATGCTGAAATCAAGTAGTCCAGGAGGATAGGCATGTGCTAATTAGCAATGCAGTCTCTCTCCCTCAAAGTCAC
The DNA here is from genome assembly GCF_019279795.1 of Protopterus annectens. Lineage (NCBI taxonomy): Eukaryota > Metazoa > Chordata > Ceratodontiformes > Protopteridae > Protopterus > Protopterus annectens. The sequence continues at coordinate 1,749,638,283 of NC_056743.1, read as the reverse complement.
CTAGAGGAGGACATCTAAAGTCAAGAAATCACTGACCATGTAGATCAGCATTGCTGGCCCTACCACATCACTGTAGTGAATACAGTAAAAAGACCATGTTCATTTACCTAATATGATAGTTTATGGGGATCAGGGGTGGGAGACCAGAGATCTCTCTACAGTTCAGTGCTATAATGGCATCAACATCAGTATGAGGTTGTGGTGGATGGCATTACCAGACATCCAGGATTCTACAAGTGTGCCATAATGGCAAATGGCATTTACAGCAGTATAGGGATGTAGGGAACATTAGACATCAGGAATTCTACAAGTGTGCCATAACGGCATAACAGCACTTACAGCAGTATGGGGATGGTGGCAACACTAGACATCAGGGATTCTACAAGTGTGCCAAAACAGCACTTACAGCAGTATGGGGATAGAGGGAACACTAGATATCATTATTCTACAAGTGTGCCATAATGGCACTTACAGCAGTATGGGGATCAGAGGTGGGGCAACACACAAGCTGCCAGCACTCAGCAGTATGGGGATAGAGGGAACACTAGATATCATTATTCTACAAGTGTGCCATAATGGCACTTACAGCAGTATGGGGATCAGAGGTGGGGCAACACACAAGCTGCCAGGCATACCAGACACATGCCATCTATTATGGGGATCAGAGAGTTGGGGGAACCATGGACAGGCACACAATTCAGGGACAAATATGGGCACTGTGGTGTTTGTGTTTGAATGTGTACTTGGGTGTGTGGCAGAGTGAGTGTGGGAGGAAATGTCAGTGCCTACATTAGCAGCAATGAACTACAAGCAATAGTATCTGCGATTCACATGCATGCAAATTATACAATAATGAGGTCTTTCCGCATCATAGCTAACATGTCTTTGAATCGGACTGTGATTTGGGAGTAGAGCCTGTACAGGTTACGCCAGAACCTTTAATGAATTCCTGGGTTGGTGTTCTCACATAACTGCAGAAGTCTGCAGCTTTATAAGCTGTTAGGCACTCTGCTTTGCCACTGTTTTTGTTCAGAATAGTGGCATAGTGAAACATCTAACAGATTTTAAAGATGTTTTTGATTCTGTTCTGCGGAGACCAATACCGGCCACAATTGCACTCAAGTACGAGACTAACGTTTAACAGTGCTTAGAGGTGCTTAACAAAAGGCACCATTCTAATATCAGAAATGTGGATAACAACCCTGTCCTTTCCCAGTTTCAGAGCTTAATTATGGCATTCCATACACTGCAGTTATTTAGAGATTCTAGTCCCACAAGATACTCATTCAGTGTCAATCAAACAGATGCAGGTTTAGAATTTGTTTTATTGTTCAGTAATGACATTTAAATTGCCATGTCAAATGGAATGTAATCTTTAACCAAAGAGCAAAAACTCAAACTCACTCAGAGCTAAGTCATCCTTCCTAAACTTTCCCGATGGAAACTGTATGATAATAAATGACAGCCTTATGAAAATTGACTGTGATACTACCCTGAATAAGGCAGGTAAACTGACTATGATATTACCCTGAATAAGGTAGGTAAACTGACTGTGATAATACCCTGAATAAGGCAGGTAAACTGACTAATACTACCCTGAATAAGGCAGATAAACTGTGATACTACCCTGAATAAGGCAGGTAAGTCTGTGCAAGATACGGTGGATGGGTTTTATGATGTCATTAACTTATGCATTCACACATGCATACAGATAAGGCACATATAGGTAAATTGTAAAATTGTTGGTGGAATCACAAAATTTGTAAGATGTAAAACAGTAAGAAAGAGATGCTACCTTAATTTTCAAAAACTACCTTAATATTAAAGACGCTGTTTCTCTTTGAAACTTTATACCTGGAGTACCCCACTGGAATAGCTAATACCAGATCCAGGACCCCAATATTTAACGACAGGAAAAAGGACAGCTATATTAATGCAGCATCTTCAAAGATTACAAACGAAGGATCACCTTAGACTCAGAAAACATCTGTCCTTGACTTTCTCAAAAACTATTCTCCTGTTTTCTCTTTGTTTCTCCTCATATATCTGTACAGTATCAGCATGAAGTATCTTGATGGCCATTATACTGCAATGTTGAGAAGTAAACATACGAATCTCTTACTAATGCTGAAATGCCCCATTACAAGCAGAGACTAATGTGTGCTTGTTAAATATGCTGAATGTTTATCAGTCGTTTAGTCGGAGCCTGCATTGTATGTGAAACCCAACATCAGAAGCCATTCTTGGGAGTTACTATCCCTAGACCATTGGTTTAGTGGTGACCAAAATCGAATGGTGACTGAGGAACTGAACCGTGCAGAGCTAATAGTTCAGACTGAGTAAAACTGGATGGACAAGTGCTGTGATATTGCTATAAGCTAGCTCTAAGTAGGCAGCAGATAGCAGTAGGGTGCATGTATAAAAAACACTGAAATATAATTTACGCAGTTCTGTGCAGCTCATTCTGAAAACAGTGCTTGTAATGTGACTTCACTTAAAAGTGCATAGGAGCCATACTTAAAACAGTACTTGCAGGATCAACTTAGGACCCATTGCTGCTAAAGGGCAATTGCCTCACAAAGCAACAAACAAAATAAAGATTTAAATATAAGGAAAAGGATAACAAATAAAGCCTTCAGTAAATAGAAAGGCTTTCTCATAATGAAAGGAGCAGGCCAAATCATAATCTGTAGTGCCTTGTACAAGGGAGGTTGGTCCCACTTAGAATCTGGGTTTAGGCCCTAATGATACCCGTTCCCATTTCTGTCCTCCCTCGTGTCAGTTAATTTATAAGCAAAACTGCCCACAGTCAGTGAAAATGAAGGTGCAGCATATCTTTATACCTATAGCAAGATTATCAGACCTCTTAATAGTGACATACATCAGATGACTTAACTTTTTAATGAATGCATACTACAATACGTATTGTCTAACCCAGACAACTTAAAATGTAGTCAACAGCTTTCTCAGGTTATAGTATTATGACCAAAACTACCATCTCAATAGCATACTATCAAAACAGAATAAATGTTGACTACCAAGCCCTACTCTTTTCAGGGATTTCTTTAAAGCATAGTCTGCTATCATTATTTGATGACCTAATGAAATTTAAAAGTTCTAAGTACCCCCAGCAAGAAAACTCCAACAAAAGCAGCTGCTGATATCACTTATTTTTACTCTCATCTTAATTTCTGTGTTGAAGGATGTTTACCTGTCTCTATAATTATGATGACAAATTTAAGAAAAATTCCTTGTGATGGAAGTCCAGTATCAACAAACTCTGCAGTGAAAGAAAAACATTTCTCAAACTAGGAAGAATCATTTCAAATCCACCTATTATAAACATTATCTTAAACGGGTCTGCAAAGAGCTCAGGCATAGGATATAAATGTTGTAAAGTCACCCCTACTCCACAGTCATCTCTTCACAAAATTTCTTCTGAAGACGTTCTAAATGCATTCTTCAAAACCAAACAGCACTAGCTCTAGGGTCCAGACAGCATATCGCATGGTCCTTTAGTCAGCAATAAACACAGCCTCATCAGTTCACATATAAACCTCTTCAGTCTTAGACACTCCACTGGCTACATGACTGAAGCTTAGAGAGCAACCACTGCAGTGCCCCTACATAAAGATGGCATTATCACTGATCCTGGCAACTATAAGCCAATTAAGTGATACTAGTATTATGTGCAATATCACAGAGTTTATTATAGCAATAACCCACGCCTGGATGTGGGTAATGCTAAATTTACCCACGGTTGGCGTGGTTTGGTCCCGAGGGCGAAGCCCGAGGGACCAAACAAAGCCAACTATGGGTAAATTTAGCATTACCCACACCCAGAAGTGGGTTATTGCTATTATACCATGACATTATTTAAGAAAAGAAACTGTTACTTTTCTTAAATAATGGCATAGTATAATGCCTGTTTACTGCCCTTCCGCAGATGTCTGGCATCCGGCAGTTCTGATGTACTGCGGCGCCTGCGCAGTACATCAGAGTTGTAAGCAAAAGCGGAGAAAGCAAGATCTCCGTTGCTTTTATGTCTCGCTATGTTAAATGAGTTTAACATAGCGAGACAGTTTTAAAATAAGCAACGGACATCTCCGTTGCTTATTTTAAACTGTCTCGCTATGTTAAACTCATTTAACATAGCGAGACTAAAAGCAACGGAGATCTTGCTTTCTCCGTTGCTTTTTTTTAAAACACTGCCTCGCTATGTTAAATGGGTTTAACATAGCGAGACAGCTTTAAATAAGCAACGGAGATCTCCGTTGCTTATTTTAAAGCTGTCTCGCTATGGTTAACCCCTTTAACATAGCGAGACAATGTTTTAAAATCGAGTTATACTAATGGAAAAAAGTCCGGGCAACCGGACCTTTTTCCATTAGTATATCTCGATTTACAACGGGCACGCTGGCCAATCAGCGTGCACGTTTTGGGGGGGTCATGGTATAATACAATGGAACTCCTAAATAATTATGTTGGCAGTCTACAGTCCCTCAACCTAAATCAGTCTAGCTTTTTAAATAGAAGGTCCTGTCTGCAGAATCTTTTGAACTCTTTGGAAGGGTGTCTGAAGCACCGGCTAATGCCCAGTTAATACACACAGCCTACCTGGCTATAGATAAGGCCTCTGACACTATCCCACACTCTGGCACTGTTGAAAAGCTCACCTCCCTAAATAATAACCCCCTATATAACCCATTGGGTAAAAGATTTGTTCACTGACAAAAAACGCACACAATGAGGGTTGGTGGCACACATTCCTCTAAAAGTCATACCATTAGTGGCATTTCATGGGGTCTGTATTCAGACTCCTCCTCTTTTGCATACATTTCTCTGATGCCCAATGATCTATGGCTGACAAAGTTTACTGATAACTGCAAATGCAGTACCATCATTAACTGTCCAGCTAGCAGCTGATATCATGGCAATGGACTTGAGTTCAGTGCTACAAATTGCAGTGTAATACATTTTGTAAAACAAGGACATCATGTATCTACCACATAAATGATACCCTCCTCAAAGTGGATATCATTGTTAGGATCTAGGCACATGGACAATGAACTATGGTTGAACAGCAGGTATAAATGATTTATTTTATTTTATTTTTACACATTCTTTGTTTAACGAGATAGGTGGGCTGATCCAAAGACTCTTTTCAGCAATGATCCAGGTGCCAAGGTTCAAAGTAATAGTGTTAGACAGGCAATAAAATGCAGTAACAGCAGTCAGAATCACACTTATGCAGGATGTTACATTTTGCAGTAGATAAGAATTGGTTTTACATAAGCTGAAATTGTACCTATAGCAAAGTAAAGACAACAGTATTTCACAGTAGTATGTAAAATGTTTTCACAGTTGTTGACATCTTATTTATAAAACGTTTACATTTAGCAACATTTAAAAAAGCTGAGAGCAGTAACAAAGGAATCCATTTAAAACAGCAGTACATTCAAATTTTGAAGTACATCAATAGATATTTCAGAGTTAATGGTCCAAATACTTATTAATTTCTCCAAATCGTTTGGATTTCTAATACCATGGTGACATTGGACCCCATTCCTAAGTCAAAGTACGATTAAAGTTCATGAAATTACTATTGTTTCAGTCTTTGATGTCAGCCAGAAGTGCTGTTCACAGCACCCACAATGTTCCCAGTAGTGACTCATCCTGCAATTCGTACAGAGTTACATTTATCGGTAACATATCTAAATATAATTGTAGATTATTTTTTTATAAGACCCATTGCTCCTACTACTATTGGAACTGTATGGGTATCTTTCTTCCACATTGCTGTCAGTTCTGCCTGCAAATCCTGATATTTTATGACTTTGTGTCTCTCTGTACGCAAGACACTGTAGTCACTGGGTGTAGTGATTTCAATGATCAATGTTATTTTTGTCTTCTTTTCATGGACCACTACATCTGATTTTCTCGCATCTGTCTTTTGAACAGTTGGTAATGGGTGAGCCCATGTGATGTAAACTTTATCATTTTCTATGATGCTTTGTGGTTCAAGTTTCCAGTAGTTTTCAGCTACGTCAGTATTATAATTTTGCACAATCCCCAGTGCAACAGTCTTGTCACGTTAATATGCCTTTCAGTATAAAGTCCCTCTGCCATTAGTATGTTACAACCAGCAACAAGGTGTGTGACTGTTTCCAGTTCTGTTTTACAAAACCTGTGTTTGTCTGTTTCTCCCACATGTTCAATGGACTTTGTAAACCAACGTGTACGTAATCCACTATCTTGAGCTGCCAGTATTAACATTTCATCTTTTGCTTTGAATTCACTTCTCCTTAACCATTCCTGCATTCGATCCTGATGAATGTGAGGTTGTTCCAGGAGTTTTCTAGTTTTCTATACTTGCAACTATATTTATGATTTTTCCACATTTCTTGCCTTCCATCTGATGCTTCACCTTATATTCTTTCTTTTGTTTTTTGGCACATTCAGTTGCTGCCTGAGTTTTATCTACCTCTGATTTAATTTTAAATTCCTGCTTGATGCCAATATGCTTCTGCTAAACTAAGAAGGGAAGTCATCATAGATTTATTCTCCTCATGTTTCAAAACGTTCACTATGTTTGGGTCTTGTGAAGTCAACAGATATGTATGCAGTCCCACAATTGCAGCTCTATACATGTAATCAATTTCAAGTAGGTTCATACCTCCTTCAAAATGGGGAATATATAATCTTGTTATGCAAATGTGGGTTTACGTCAAGGATCAGCTCTGAGCCCTTTCTTATTTGCAATGGTGATGGACAGGTTTACAGATGAGATCAGACAGAAGTCCCCGTGGACTATGATGTTTGCAGATGACATTGTGATCTGTAGTGAGAGTAGGGAACAGATGGAGGAAACCCTGGAGAGATGGAGATATGCTCTAGAGAGAAGAGGAATGAAGGTCAGCAGGACTAAGACAAAATATATGTGTGTGAATGAGAGGGAGGATAGAGGAATGGTGAGGATGCAAGGAGTAGAGGTGGTGAAGGTGGATGAGTTTAAATACTTGGGATCAATAGTTCAGAGTAATGGTGAGTGTGAAAGAGATGTGAAGAAGAGAGCACAGGCAGGATGGAGTGGGTGGAGAAGAATGTCAGGAGTGATTTATGACAGACGAGTACCAATAAGAATGAAAGGGAAGGTCTACAAGAGGGTAGTGAGACCAACTATGTTATATGGGTTGGAGACAGTGGCATTGACAAAAAGGTAGAAGTTAGAACTGGATGTGGCAGAGTTAAAGATGTTAAGATTTGCACTAGGTGTGAGGAGGGTGGACAGGATTAGGAATAAGTATATTAGAGGGTCAGCCCAGGTTGGAAGGTTTGGAGACAAAGCCAGAGAGGCAAGATTATGTTCGCTTGGACATGTGCTGAGGAGGGATGCTGAGTATATTGGGAAAAAGATGCTAAGGATGAAGCTACCAGGTAACAAGAAAAGAGGAAGGCCTAAGATAAGGTTTATGGATGTGGTGAGAGAGGACATGCAGGTGGTTAGTGTGACAGAGCAAGATGCAGAGGACAGGAAGAAATGGAAACAGATGATCCGCTGTGGCAAACCCTAACGGGAGCAGCTGAAAGAAGATGATGATTTGGTGAGCATGAAGCATTCTTTTTGTTTTCCTGTCTAATCTGTCCAACACCTTATGGGGCTAGTCAGTCACTCCAAAACTGTAAGTTAGGACAAGAAGAGCAAATTGGTTTATAGCTTGAACTTTATCTCTAGATGTCACCGCTGTTTTCAAGATTAATTTAAGTCTTCTAAAATATTCCTTACTGAGTTTTATTTGCATTTGTTCATGTTTTATTATTGATCCTTCATCAATTCCCAAATTTTTAAACACTCCCTCTAGCTCAAGTTCTTTTATGTCCCATTCTTGTCCCAAACTGATTTTTCTTGGTGCTGCAGATTTCCTGCTTTAAAGTTTGCTTTGCACATTTATCAAGACCAAATTACATTCTTATATCATCTGAAAAAGTTTTGACTACTTGCAGTTGTACTTTCAGTTTCTCGTGTGATGGGCTATGGGAAAATAAGAAGTCTTTACACTTTGTTGTTTTCTGGGAGCCAAATTATAGCCATGACCTAATCTGTTAAGCAGACAGCTTAATGGGTTAAGGGCAAGGCAAAAGAGCAGCGGTGACAGAGAATCACTCTGGAATATCCCCCTTTTAATTGTTATCCCTGGAATAATAATTTGTCCTTTATCATGGCTTAACTGCATTGTGGTTTGCCACTGTTTCATGGTCGCTGTGATGCAATTTATCAGCGTAGGGTGTATCTTATACATTTTTAAGTACTTTTTTATCCATGACTGTGGGATACTGTCAGATGCTTTTTTGTTGTCTATCCATGCCATACTTAGATTCTTCCCCTTTTTACAATTCTCCACTATGACTTTATTTAACAACATATGATCCTTTGTTCCATATGAATTTCTTTTATTACCCATTTATTCTATTGCCATAATTGAGTTTTCTTCTAAATGACTATAAATTCTGTTGGCATTAATTCCACTCTATAGTTTATACATCGTCGGAAGGCAAGTTATTGATCTATAGTTTTTCGGGTAACTTGCAGGTTCTGAGGATTGTTTTTCCTGTTGTTAGCCAGGCTGGTGTGTGTATGTGGTGCACATATACTCAGAGCTAAATCTTTGTGCAAAGATGTTAAAACTTTTAGCCAGAAATTGGGTACTGCATCTGGGCCGGGGGGTTTCCAATTAGAGGCTTTTCTTAACTTTGTTTCAATCTCTTTGGCTGTTACTTCATCCCTTTTCATATCCTGTACCTTTAAACTTCTTATTCTTTCTTTTACTTCTTCTCTCCATTTAGCATTTTTGTTATGTTCCACAGAATCTTCATAGATATTTCTCCGAAATGTATATATTTCTTCTTTTTTTGGTGGTCTTTCAATTCCTTTTACCTTGTTTCTAAAAATCTCTAAAAAATGTTTTTGGTTCATCAATAAATTCCTTATTTTGTTTATTTCTTTTATATTTATCTGTGTATCTTCTAAGTTTTTTGACTGTGCTTATATTTTTAGTTTATTATTTGTGATAGTGCATGATAAATCCTGATCCAGTACAATACTGTGTGTTGCTTTTATCATGACTCTTTGAGTATTTTTGTTGATCTGTTCCCTCTTGTATACTCTTGTAACAGAGACGCTCCTTGTCTTAATTGCTTTATAATTTTCAGTATTTGATACTTCCATGATGGCATTTGATTTCTCCCTGTCCTTTCCCTTACTGCCCTGTGTTCTTGTGGTAGGACTTTATCTATTATTAGTTTAGCTGCACAGTAATGTATCCGATTTACTTCTGTTATATCGCATGAATCTCTATGGACAGTCCTAATTACTGTGTTGATTTTTTTTTTATCAAACTTCTAACATTTTTGGGTTTCATTGACCTTCTGCAGTCTATTTCTTTCATTGATCTTAATACATCTATCCATCTCTATTAAATCAAGTAACTCTTCTCTTAGATCATTTTCTTCTAAACTGAGGGCACATTCTTTGTTCTCCATTTCCTGCGGGCATTCTATAGAAAGTTCCAGAGCTTCTACCTGTGCCACGTTTTCTTCAGTTTCACCCTGTGTCATCCGTTGCTTTTTCATATGGGAACTCACTGGCCTATCACTCCACGGCATTGACTGTGTCAGAGGTGCCACAGTTTCCTATTCCTTCCCTTGCAGTATAACTCCAACTGAACTTCTGTAATGGTTTCCTGTGGGAGGCTCCAAAGTATCTTCATATGTCAACTGATTAGATGCTTCCTGCTCCACTGGTTTCTCCTTAATTTGGGTGTCAATTGCTCTATCCTGTTGTGTTGTTATACGAGTTAAATTTTCTACATTAACTCTATCACTTTGCAGGTGCTCCATAACTACAGTTTCTATTTCTTTAACTTCTGTATTACTAATCCTCTTTTCTACTTTTCCTGTTTGTTTTCTTATTTTTTGTGTTGCAAAATTTTCCATATCTGGATGTTTTTGTCTGTATTTCTCCTCAAATATCTTTGGTGCTGCTCTTTTGCATTGATTAGTTTGGCTTTCTCCTTTGCATAAATATTGCACCACAATAAATCTTTCTTTCCCATGTCCATATTCTTCAGATGTGTCCTGCTCCTCTTTGGGGACTAGCTTTTCCATCATGCTGTTATATGCCCTTTGTTATACTTTCTACACTGAATCCTTCACTTCGTAAATATTCCATAATTTCAGCTTCTATTTTTTAACTTCTGCTTGACTAACCTTTTGTTCTACATTCCTTCTTTGTGATGTTATTTTTTATTGTGAAATTTTCCGTATCTGGATGCTTTTGCCTATATTTCTCTTCAAATATCTTTGGGGCTGCCTTTTTTGGGTTGATTAATTTGGGTTTCTCCTTTGCATAAATACTGCACCATATCAGATCTCTCTTTCTTTCCCATGTCCATATTTCTTTTCTATACCCTTCAGACATCTCTGAATTTTGTTGTTTAAATTTTTGCACTTCCTCAGTCACTTCTTTTTCCAATCTGCACAAGGTTTCTTGGTCTATGTAGTGTTTTTCACTGATCTGTTGTATTAACGAACACAAATTTTTATTTAAAGCTTCTGACAGTTTTTCTTGTGGATGCATTTTTCTTTCCTATAATTTCTCTGTCTTTTCGTATATCTTTTGCCTGGAAATTCTGGGCTATTTGCATAATAGTAACGATACATAATTTCTTTCTTATCCTCAGTAATCCATTCAGTTATCTGTATAGCTCTTTTTTGGCCTATCAGTTTTTGTGATTTTTTGTGGAGTGCTACTTCCTTCTACAATGTGGGGGGGTATCCTCCCCCTGGGCTGGACCAGCCCCTTTGTAGGAATATTTACATGTCTTGAGGATTCTACATTGACATTTTTTCCAGTCCTGGTACCAGTGCATATCAGCATCATCTTGGTGAGATTTTGTGAAAACAGGGTCCACCTCATGAAAGTACTCACCAAGACTTGAGGATAAATTCAATTCCAGCAATACTTCTTTCTTTTTGTTGATTTTTATCATCTATCCATTCAGACCCCTTATACTTATTTTTTTTTTATTTCTCCAAATCTTTTGGGTTTCTAATACTATGACAGGAATTGACCCCATTCCTAAGTCAAAGTATGATTAAAGTTCATGAAATTAGTATTGTTTCAAGCTTTGATGTCAGCCAAAAATGCTCTTCACAGCACCTACAATGTATCCAGTAGTGACTCCTTCTGCAATTCGTATGGGGTTACATGGATTGGTAACATATCGAAATACATTTGTAGATTATTTTTTATAAGACCCATTGCTCCTACTACTATTGGAACTGTATGAGTATATTTCTTCCACATTGCTCTTGTTTCTACCTGCAGATTCTTATATTTTATGACTTTGTGCCTCTCTGTATGCAAGACGCTGTAGTCACTGGGTGTAGTGATTTCAAGGATCAATGCTACTTTTGTCTTCTTTTCTTGGACCACTATATCTGGTTTTCTAGCTGTTGGTAATGGGTGATCCCAAGTGATGTAGACTTCTTCATTTTCTATGATGCTTTGTGGCTCATGTTTCCAGTGTTTTTCGGCCACTTCAATACCATTATGTTTGCACAATCCCCAGTGCAACAGTCTTGCCACATTATTATACCTTTCAGTATACTGTCCTTCTGCCATTAGTATGTCACAATCAGCAACAAGGTGTGCGACTGTTTACAATTTGGTTTTACAAAATCTGCATTTGTCTGTTTCTCCCACATGTCCAATGGACTTTGTAAACCAGCATGTGCATAGCCCACTATCTTGGGCTGCCAGTATTAACCTTTCACCTCTTGGTTTAAATTCACCTCCCCTTAACCATTCCTGTGTTTGTTCCTGATCAATGTGAGGTTGTTTCAGAAGTTTTCTATACTTGCAACTATATTTAGGCTTTTTCCACATTTCTTGCCTTCTCATCTGATCCTTCACCTTATATACTTTCTTTTGATTTTGGCACATTCAGGTGCTACCTGATTTTTATCTACTTCTGGTTTGTTTATTTATTTATTTGCATTTGTTTATTGGAATGGTCCACTGGGCCAAAAAGAGCCTATTTTCAGTTGAGGCCCGGGGAGAAAAACTCCACATACAAAAGAAATTTCAGTACAATCACATTTTCTACATACATAGAGAGATGATTTAAAAAAACAGGCATACAATCTTATCATAAATTTCTAGCTAGAATAACAAAAGCAGTATACATTATATACAAAATATACAAAGTGCAATATATCATCTGCTTTGGATACTGTAGAGTGAAGACAGCAAGAGATAGTTAAGTAGTAGATAACTGTTAAGTAGAGGGGAGAAGAAATTTAGTGAGATAAGGTGGGGGAAGATGCTCTGTAGTTGTAGCCACATGTACATTGTCATAGGGCTAAGAGATGCTGTTTTAGAGACTTTTTGAAGGATATGTGATTGGAAATAGTTCTGATAGAACTGGGTAGGGAATTCCAAGTTTTAGCAATGGTACATGAGTAGAGAGATTGACCAACTGCTATATTGGGTATTTGCACTTTTAGAAGGAATTGATTTTCAGATCTGAGTTGTCGGGAGGGCTTATTGAGAGTAAACAGGGAGGTGAGGGATGGACAATTGGAAGGGTTGGTAATGATATTGTGAGCTGTGGTTAACTGCAAGTAGGTTAGGTGATGGGGAAGTTCGAGCCATTTTATTTTGCATAGGGAGATGAGGTGATGGGAGAAGTAAGTTTTGTTGGTAGTGAACCTGACAACCTTGTTATAACAGGACAATATCTTGGATTTTAAGGAGCTTTGAATGTTAGTGAACAAATGGGCACTGTATAAAAGTGAAGGAAGCAAATAGGATAGTGCAAGAGCTTGTCTAGTGGTAGATGTGAGGTACAATTTATGCTTATAAAGAGTCCCTAGTTTCTGATGTTTTTTTTTATGCGGTTTTGGATGTGTAGATGAAAGGTTAAGTGTTTGTCTATTATAACTCCTAGAAGTTTAGTTTGTGATACTGCTCTAATGCTAATGCAGGCTTTGTTTTGTGAATCTGCTCTATTTGGGGGGGGGGTTGATTTTTGGGGGGTGAATAGAAGCAGGTTAGTTTTGCTGGAGTTAAGGGCTAGATGGTTGTTATTCATCCATTCCTCAGTGATTGAGGAAAGCATGTTGGGTCTTAGCTAGGAGTTCGTCAGCAGAGTCAGCAATGCAGATAATGATCAAGTCGTCTGCATACTGTTTTACAGGATTTAGGGGGAGGGTGGAGTGGAAGTCATTAATGAATATGCTAAAAAGGAGAGGTCCCAAGGATCCTTGGGGAACTCCTGTGTGTATATTGAGGAATGGTGAGAAAGATTGCAGCCATTTAGTGGCTTGCTGTCTGTTGGTTAGATAATTGGAGAACCAGTTAGGAGTGGGGGGTGACATTCCCAGATTGGATAGTTTTGCCAGGAGTAAGGGGTGGGATATGGTGTCGAAGGCTTTTGAGAGGTCCAGAAAGAGAGAGAAAAACATTTTTCCAATGTCCTTTGCTTGGGTCACAGTGTCCATGAATGATAGGAGTGAAGTGGTGGTACTGTGATATGGGCAGAATCCATGTTGGGATGGGGATAATGTCTTATTTTCCATTAGGAAATTTAGAAGTTGAGCGTGGATGTATTTCTCAATGATTTTGGATAGTGGGGAGAGTATTGCAATTGGCCAGAAATTGGTGAAATCTATGTTAGGGCCACCTTTGTGAAATGGGAGTATGTAGCCTTTGTTCTAGATTAAAGGTACATGAGACTCTTGGAGGGATCTGTTGATTAATATGCTAATGGGGTAAGCTATAGAGTTGGCTGACATTTGTAAGTAATCTGGGGGTAGATTATCTAGAGCAGTTGTACAGGGTTTTAGTTTGAGTAGTAATTTGCGAATGGTAGCTGTGGGGATAAGGGAGAAGGAAAAGCATGCAGTAGGGTAGTTGTATGAAGGTTGCATGAGTGTGTGTTTGCTAGCTTTGGAATTTGTTTATGGGAAGGTGGCAGAGAGTTTGGAGATGGTGTTTATGAAGTGTGTTGAAGAGGGTTGCTATTTCATTGGGGGATTTGTCTGGATGTGGGCATGGGTTGTTTTTGCTACCTGGATGCAGTAAACTAGAGATGGTACCCCAAACTTTCTCAGCGTTGTTTCTGTTTTGGTTTTGGGATGTGAGGTAAAAGTTTTTCTTATATCTGATTATGAAGTGTTTGGCTTGATTTCTGAGTTGTTTAAATTCTAGGAGGACAGCAGGATTTTTGGTTTTATGCCAGAGTTTCCATGCTCTAACTCTGTTTGTCATAAGTTGTTTTGTGGCTCTAGTTAGACAGTTAGCGTGGTTAATTTTGATTTGTTTTACACGTAGAGTAGCTAAGTTATTTAGAATATTTAAAAATGTAGTATTGAAAAGTTTAACTACCGCGTCTAAGGGTAGCACTTGTAGGGCACTCCATTCTATTTGTAGGAGGGTGTTGTTTAAAGTTTCGGGGCTGAATTTGAATAGGTTCCTGGTTAGTTTATTCTGGTGGGTATTGTGGGTGGGGGAGTATTTCCAAAGGATAAAAACTGGTAAGTGATCACTTATGCTTTGAAGTAATGTGCCTGTGGCTGAAATTTTACTCAGGTTAGACACTAAAATCCAATCTAGTGTAGCGACATTGTTTTCGTTTTTGCTTGGTCTGGTAATGTCTGTTACTACTTGGGCATAAGAGAACAGGTTTATGTTGGAGGTGGACAGTTTTTTGGTAAGTTCTAACCAATAAATGTTAACATCACCTAGGATGATTGTTTCATTTTGAACAGTTTTAGATGTCCAAGTGAAGATTTTTGTATTATAGGAATGTTATTTCCAGGGGGAATGTAGAGATTGACTATAGATATATTTTTTAGTGTTATTTAATTGGATACCCCCAATGAGAATGTCTGCAGATTCAAATTGAGGTATGGGGCTAGAATAGGGGACAATGTTGAGGTATTTGGAATAGAGTATGGCAATGACACCTCCTTTTTTATGTGGCCTGTCAGATCAAAGACAGTTGTAGCCTGGTGGAAGAAATTCAGTGTCTTCTATGTAAGAGTAAACAAAAAACACTTACAGGGGTAAAGTGTCTCAAAACGGCAAAACAGCAAACAGTAATCCAATAAATCCAAATGAGAACACTCCACGGCAAATAAAAGCAACCGTTTAATCAAATGCAAAGTAACAATGATCAGTACACCGTTAGAACAGTAAGTGCTTTCACATTTATGACAAATGCTTTTTCAGACTGTTAACTAAATATCAAGCTCTAGTATTTAAAACTGAACTCGTTAGAAATCTATACAATCAATATCTATTCTGAATTAAGAATTCATTATCTCATAAAGTGCTAGTGCTTAAAACTCTAATAGTATATAATAAAAACAAATTATTTAAAAACAACTTCTATAAAAATTCAAAACTCATTATTTACTAATACAGAAAAATACAATATTTCTATGTTTTGTCTGTAAAAATAGAATATAAAATATATGTATATACAAATACTACTCAATTTTAAATGCATAGGAATAACTGGAGAAAGCCTAATTACTATATTCTAAAGTGTATATTATATGAAATACAAAATATACATTAAACTTTTTATATACTTATTTACATTCATTTAATGAAATGGACTAAAAAATAGATTAAAAAATGAAGCTATTTATTATTATAGCAGCCTTGGGTCTAATGTTGAAAGTCCCTAACTTCTAAGAACGGTTTAAGGGAAACTCTATCATTCAGGCCAATTGATTTATCTGCCTGTAACTTCATAATCCACCTAGCTAGAGTTATCAGTTGTAGTGTTTTACTGAAAGTATGATGGGCTGTAGAATCAATGGAGGGTCCTGGGTTGGGGTGGACATCCCCGCATTGAGAAAGGATTTTTTTTTGAGAGGGTGGTAATTCTATAATAATCTTCTTTTTAGATGTAGTTTGCTAATTTGGGAACATAAGGGGTGTTTCTTAGTATGACATTACATTTTAGTTTGGTGTAATGGATGGCTGTAATAGAGCTTAGACTGGGTTTGATTTCCATCCCTGCTTGATGCTGATATGCTTCTGTTAAATTAAGCAGAGAAGTCATCTTAGATTTATTCTCCTCATGTTTCAAAACTTTCACTGCATTTGGGTCTTGTGAGGTCAGCATTATGTGTCGAGTCCCACAATTGCAGATCTATACATGTAAGCAATTTCAAGGAGGCCTATCCCTCCTTCGGAACGGGGAATATATAATCATGGTATACACTGATTTTATAGATAATTTGGTGAGCATGAAGCATACTTCTTGTTTTCGTATATAATCTATCAAACACCTTTTGGGGCCAGTCAATCACTCCAAAACTGTAAGTTAGGACAGAAAGATCAAATTGGTTTATATCTTAGATTTTGTTCCTAGATGTCAATGCTGTTTTCAGAATTAATTTAAGCCTCCTAAAGTATTTCTTACTAAGTTGTATTCACATTTGTTCATGTTTTATTGTTGATCCTTTATCAATTCCCAAATATTTATACACTCCCTCTTGCTCAAGTTCTTTTATATCACATTCTTGTCCCAAACTGATATTTTCTTGGTGCAGTTTTCCTGCTTTAAAGGTTACTTTTGCACACTTATCAAGACCAAGTGACATTCTTATATCATCTGAAAAAGTTTTGACAACCTGCAGCTGTGCTTTCAGTTCCTCATCTGATGAGCTATACAGCTTTAAATAATAGACAAATTGAAGATGAGAAGTCATTAGACTTTGTTGTTTTCTAGGAGCTGAATTGTAGCCATGGCCTAAGCTGTTAAAGAGTTAATGGCAAGACAGAATAGCAACTGTGAAAGAGTCACCCTGGAATATCCCCCTTTGAATTTGTATCCCTGGGATAATAATCTGTCCATTTTCATGGCTTAACTGCAAAACTGCAAAGTGGTCTGCCACTCTTTCATGGTTACTGTAATGTAGTCAGTCAGTATATGGTCTATCTTATACATTTTTAAGCACTTTTTTATCCATGAATGTGGGATACTATCAAATGCTTTTTTATAGTCAATCCATGCCATACTTAAATTCTACCCCTTTTACAGTTCTCCTGTATGACTTTAACAACAAATGATCCTTTGTTCCATATGACTTTCCTTTATTGCCCTTTTGTTCTACTGCCATAATTGAGTTTTCTTCTAAATGACTATAAACTCTGTCAGCATCAATTCCCATGTATAGTTTATATGCCATCGGAAGGTAAGTTATTATAGCATTAACCCACGCCTGGGTGTGGGTAATGCTCGATTTACCCACGGTTGGTGTGGTTTAGTCACAAGGGTGAAGCCTGAGTGGCCGAACAAAGACAACCATGGGTAAATCCAGCATTACCCACACCCAGAAGTGGGTTATTGATATTATACAATGACATTATTTAAGAAAAAAAATAATTACTTTTCTTAAATAATGGCATTGTATAATGCCTCCTTGCTGCCCTTCTGCAGCTGTCTGTTATTCTGCAGCAGTTCTGATGTACTGCGCATATGTATGCTTACGCAGTGCATCAGAGCTGTGGGCAAAAGCAACGGAGAAAGCAAGATATCCATTGCTTTTTACAAATTGTCTCGCTGTGTTAAAGGAGCTTAACATAGTGGGACAGCTTTAATAAAAGCAACAGAGAATTTCCGTTGCTTTTTTTAAAGCTGTCTCGCTATGTTAAACCCATTTAACATAGCGAGACAACTTAAAAAAAAACAACGGAGAAAGGAAGATCTCCGTTACTTTTTTTAAAGCTGTCTCGCTATGTTAAACTTGTTTAACATAGCGAGACAGTGTGTAAATAGCAATGGAGATCTCGCGTTCTCCGTTGCTGTAAAAAAAAAAGAGTTATACTAATGGAAAAAGTCCAGGCGACTGGACCTTTTTCCATTACTATAACTCTGATTTACAACGTGCACACTGACCAATCAGCGTGCATGTTTTGGAATATTAATGGGGGGTTGTTGTATAATGGTCTATAATGTTTAGGGTAGCTTGCAGGTTCACTCTTAAGTTGGAGTATTGTTGTGCCTGTTGTTAACCAGGTTGGTGTTTGTTTGGGGTGTGCGTATAAATAGTTCTTACTCGTGGCTAAATCTTCATACAAAGATGTTAATACTTTTAATCAAAAGTTAGGTACTGCATCTGGGCCGGGTATTTTCCAGTTAGAGGCTTTTCTTAACTTTATTTCAATCTCTCTGGCCGTTACTTCTTCCCATTTCATATCCTGTACCTTTGAACCTCTTATTCTTTCTTTTACTTCTTCTGTCCATTTAGCATCTTTGTTATGTTCCACAGGGTCTTCATAGAAACTTCTCCAAAATGTATCTATTTCCTCTTTTTTTGGCGGTCTTTCAATTCCTTTTTCTTTGTTTCCCAATTCTCTATAAAACTTTTTTGAGTCCTCAGTAAATTGCTTATTTTGTACTTTTCCTTTATATTTATCTGTGCATCTTCTAAATTTTTCCACCTGTGCTGAAATGTTTAGTTAGTTATTTGCGATAGTGCATGATAGTTCCTGATCTGTTCTAATATTGCACATTGTTTTTATCACATCTATCTTTCTTAGTATTTGTGTTGATCTATTCCCTCTTCTATAGTCTTCTAACAGTGACACTTCTTGTCTTAATTGCTTTATATTTTTTCTCTGTTCGATACTTCCATGATGTATTTGATTTCTCCCCTTACTTTCCCTCGCTACCCTGTGTTCTTGTGGTAGAACTTTATCCATTATTAATTTAGCAGCACAGTACTATATCCTGTTTACTTCTGTTATATTGCATGGATCTCTATGGACAGTGCTAATTACTGCATTCATTTGTTTTACCAGACTTTTGACTTTTTGGGTTTTATTGACCTTCTGAAGTCTATTTCTCTTATTGATTTTAATATATTTATCCATGTCTATTAAAAAAAATCAACTCTTCTCTTAGCTCATTTTCTGCCAAACTGAGGACACATCCATGTTTTCCATTTCTTGCAGGCATTCTATAGAAAGTTCTATGGCACCTTCTCTTCAATTTCATCCTGCGCCATCCGTTGTTCTGTCATATGGGAACTCACTGGCCTATCACTCCTCAACATTGACTGCGTCAGTTTCCACAGTTTCCTGTTCCTTTCCTTGCTGTCTAGCTTCAAGCGAATGTTTATACTGGTTCCCTGTGAAAGGCTCCAAAATATCTTGATATGGGAAAAAAACACTGTTACACTACTAAAGCTGGCAAGGAACTGTAGAACAACACAAAAATTAAATCTTCAGTGAAGCACCATGGCTTAACTAGGAAATACTTCAGCGAGACCAACAGTTGCGTTGAAAAACACTTTGCTTATCAGAAACACAAGCAATAGTCCCAAGCTGAAAGCTAAATGTTCTACACCTGGGACTATTGCTTGTGTTTCTGATAAGCAAAGTGTTTTCAATGCAACTGTTGGTCTCACTGAAGTATTTCCTAGTTAAGCCGTGGTGCTTCACCGAAGATTTCATTTTGTAAAATATCTTGATATGGCACCTGACCAATTGCTTCCTGTTCCACTGGTTTCCCCTTAATTTGGATATCCATTACTCTATCCTGTTGTGGTGCTTTCTGAGTTAGATTTTCAACACTGAATCCTTCGCTTTTGCAGGTGCTCCATAACCTCAGTTTCTATTTCTTTAACTTCTCCATTGCTAATCTCCTTTAGTGCTTTTCCTCTTTGCCTTATTATTTTTTTATATTGTAAAGTTTTCCATGTCTGGATTCCTTTGTCTGTATTTCTCTGTAAATATATTTGGTGCTGCTCTTTTTGTACTGGTTAGTTTTTCTGCTCTCCCTGTTTCTCCTTATTTTGGGGACTCACTCCATCATGCTATGATGTAACCTGTGTTAGACCTTCTACACCAAATCCTTCACTTTGCAGACATTCCATAAATTCAACTTCTATTTTTTTAACTTCTACTTTACTAATCTTCTTTTCTACTTTCCATCTTTGTGATATTATTTTTTTTTATTGTGAAATGTTCCATATCCGGATGCCTTTGCCTGTATTTCTCTTCAAATATCTTTAGGGCTGCCTTCATTATATTGATTAATTTGGCTTTCTCCTTAGCATAATAATTGCACCATATCAAATCTCTCTTTCTTTTCTATGTCCATATTTCTTTTTTATATTTTTCCAGTATCTCTGTATTTTGTTGTTTATATTTTCACAGTTCCTCAGATGCTTGTTTTTCCAAACAGATCAATGTTTCTTGATCTATATACTGTTTTTCACAAATCTGTTGTATTAATGAATGCACATTTTCATTTGAAACTTCTGACAGTTTTTTTGCAGCAGTATTTTTCTTTCCTCTAATTTCTCTCTTAATCGTTCTGTATATCTTGTGTCTGGATTTTCTGGGTTTTTACAAAATAGTAACAATACAGAATTTCTTTCTTATCCTCAATAGTTCACTCTATCATCTTTATGGCTCTTCTTTGGCCTATCAGTGTTTGTGATTAGTTGGGAGGGTGGCCTAATGGTTAAGGTGTTTGCCTTACAAACACAAAGTACAGGGTTTGAGTCTCACAAGGGATGATTGGCTAGGCTTAAAATGGCTCGCAAGGGCAATTAGCCTAGTACTAATCTATGAACCTATGAACCTATGATTTTTGTGGACTGCTCCTTCTTTCTACAACAGGGGGGGCCGTCATCCCCCTGGGGCTGGCATGGCCTGGCCCCATAGCAGGAGTGTTTCCATATTTTGAGGATTCTACACTGTGTAATTTTTTTCCAGTTCTGGCACCAGTGCGATTACCAGAATTAGGCACTTTTTTTATCCCTGGTCTTGTGCACCCAGCTATCTCTCTTAATTTTTAACCTACTTCTGTCCATAATATATGCTATATAAACACAGTCTC
>NC_056743.1:1749427520-1749484465 GCF_019279795.1 Protopterus annectens | reverse complement strand
TCAGTAGTATATGTGAAGGTATACTGGATTTCCTAATATCCACCTAGCTAAATTGATAGAGTTACAACTGTAGGTGTAGTTGGTCCAGGGTTCGAATACATGGAAGTCAGAACTTGTCTGCATTTTTGTTGCACACATTATAGACATTATTTTAAAATTTGGCTTTGCTGGGATCTGCGCAACTGTGCTCAAACCTGCTAAGCACAGCTGCCAATGTTTGCGTGGTGCTCAGGTTCGCTAAAACCATAACTGTGCATGTTTGGGCACCGCTCAGCTCTGCTTGGCTGGTTTGTATGCTGCTAAGCAACCCAGCACTTTTTTGAATGTTGCACAATGACATGTAAGGGTCGGAAAACAGCCTATATTAAGTGCGTTAGTCGGGAATTCTGCAGAATCCATTGGAGTTCCATCATCTGTCGATATGGCTGGTGGTGTTGGAGAAGGTGTGTGCTTTCAGGTGCAGTGGTGAGTCATTCAGGAGTCCAAGGTTATGGTTGGGTTCTTTGTGAAAAACCATAATGATAAACTGCTGCAGGGTGGTTTCCAGGGCTCGAACTGTAAGATGGAGGCCTGGGACTGGCTGGCCAGAGAACTCACCAGTGTTACTGGTATCTCCTGCACAGGTGAGTAGTGTTACCAGCATGATGACCTGAAAAGGTGAAAGAGGGGGAACCTTGGGTACTTGGGTCCAAGAAGCAAGGGCAGGGAATGGCCCACAGGTACGTAAGTAATTTTACCTCTGTTTTACCAATATGTAATCTGAATGTATGCATAATGGTGTGCTTCTCTCCCAACAGCTGCACCTGAGAGCTCGCAATTTTGAGTCTCATGCTGGGTACCTGGCCAGGTTGCACCATGAGAGTGGTGATTATGGATGTATTATGCCAACTGTAGTACAATAAGCAAGTAAGAGTAAAGCATTAACTGCAATAAAGTATATGCAATAAAGTCTGTAGTACAATAAATGTGGAATTAGAGCTGTAGTGCAATAAATGAATAATAAGAACTGTAGTTCAATAAAAACATGAAACAATACCAAAAACAGCAAGAAAAATGGTGTACATCAGAATTTTCTTGTCATAACCATTGCAGCAGACTTGTATTCATTGAGTCTGTAAGGTAAGGTTGCTGCACTCAAGTATAATACTGTAATAGCTGTAGAATGTAAATCTAATGCCTGCAAACTGTATTGCTTAATACATAGTACTGTTCAAAGCTGTCTCTAGGCCAATACCAGTCACATAATGTTCTGTCTTCCACAGACTTCAGGTAATAAAGGTATAAGGGTGAAGTAGCCCACTCCATGGCCAGATATTGTGTGTGGACTTCACATATATTTCAAACCCATAACAATAATATGTGTTCACAGTATTGTTGAAAGTGAAATAAAGCTGTAGTGATATATGTAGTATGATTGTATACCATACATGTGTGTTCTATTGTCACTGCAGTTTATTATAACACTATAACAGTACTACATGCTAGAGGAAAGTCCTGTAAGTTATATTGCACAATTCACAGTATGTTTCCAGGTTATCTCTAGCTAAGTTTTAGTCACCCTGTAGTCAGCAGTGCCTCAGTAGCTCAGTCTGTTAAATTCCTTGTACATAGTACATTTTGCCACACACAGTCCTGGGTTCGAATCCAGTGTTGTGTAGCACTACATTTTCAGTATCAGTCAGGTAATGCTCACAATTTATCTCTCCCCAAGAACACAGAAATGTTATGGGTGAGTTAGCCCATATTATGTGCAGATATTGTGTTTTGATGTCACAGAATGTTACACTCAGCAGTAATGTATTCATTAGTATTGTTGATTCAGAAATAAAACTGTAACCCCAGTATGGCTGTACCTCTTGCATGTCTGTGCTATGCTGCTGCAGTCAATTATTAAATTATTTAAAAATGTCCCCTACAGTCACAGCTAGTGGGTTCAACCCCCTGGCCAGCCAACCAAGCCATGATGGCGATCTAGTTTATTTACTGTACACAAACATGCCTCTCACGTGTCACATTGTCTTCAACATCCTGGTAGTTATACAAGTTCACATCATGTGAAACCATTCTGAATAGTTCTGTATCTGCATTTGTTACTGTGTGGCCCTTATTGTCCCATGCTATCAACTTGACAGGTATGTACATGCTACAACAGCTGTAGGAGAACTGTAGTCACTGTAATCACAACTGTCCACACACACCTGTAGAAGTATGTATGACCAGTGTTGTCAGGGATATCATCTGCAATATCATGAATGTAATGTTTTTTTTCTCTCTCCCCACCCCTATCTTAATTTATTCATTATTGTAATGTATTATTATGATTTCATATTAACATATTTTGTTTAACTATATTTTGGAAAATATGGTTGATTACTGTTATGTTTTATTATGATTTAATATTAATATATTTTGTTTAACTATTTTGGAAAATGTGATTGGTTATTCTTATGTTTTATTATGATTTAATATTAACACATTTTGTTTAACTTTATTTTGGAAAATGTGATTGATTATTGTTATGATTTATTATGATTCAATATTAACATAGTTTGCTAAGCTGTTTTGTTGGCCTTATGGTTTACTTCACACTGGCATATTGTTACCATACTGACTGTTATGTTACATTATGTTGTGCTGCACATACTATACATTAATATGTATTTGGATTAATAAACATGATGTTCCATTCTGGTAATACTAACAATGGTTCGGTTGTTACTAACTGTAACCTATTGCTTTACCTCATGTGCCACAGCATGTCAAGGTAGGCCGGTACTCGCTGATCCCCCCACCTTGCTTCAGCCATTCATGGCACCAGGTCCCAGCATGCCTGGGTCTCAGATGGGTGGTGCTCCCTCTGCTGTCCCTGCACCACCTGTGGTGTCGGGCAGTACTGCCCCAGGGGATGGGGCTCAGTCCCCCTCCGGGAGCAGTGACACAGGGAGAGTAGTCATTCGTGATGAGCTAACAGTCATGGTGTGCAGGACAGTCCACCATGGCTATGACCAATGTCTGTGCCGGATTGAAGGCATGCTGGCTGAACTGGTGGGACAGCAATGCCCTGGTACCCAACCTCCAGCACAGCCACCCTTGGGGCAGTGAAGCAGCAGTGCTGACGGTCCCATGGATCGGGAAGTGAGTCATACTGCTGCTGTCTGGAGGCACATGGAACTCAGATTCCACAACACCCCCCCTGTCAAAGGTGTGAACCCCCTCATGTGTTACACACCACCCATCTGCTATCTTGTCTGTTTGAAAATACATCCTCATCTATCCAACTTAAATCCCCCACACATACCTATATCCCTGCCCCAACATTCCAGTCTCACCTTAAAAAAAAATGGGCACCTGCCCCCCAAAAAATATTGTTCCATACATAGCTCTCCATTTCACACATATGTCCACTGGACACATGTAATTCGGTCCAAATGGCTTGACAATGCAATTATGTTGTCCACACCCCTCTCTCTGGGGTTTGATAATCAAAATGTATGTACAAGTCTGTCAACATGCACAGTTTTTGCTGTACAAGAAATGGATAGCTATGGTTCCTTCCTACACATTCTTCCCTGCCTTTCAATATGTTTTGTCCCTGATTGCCCCCATTTCACCATATTACTAGCTCCCCTTTTTTATTTTCTTTATATTTTTTTAGTCCAGAACTGCATGGTGCGTCACATCACAGAGCTTCACATAGCTCAGCTCAATAGAGTTATAATGAGTATATTGTTTTTAACATTGTAAGTCACATGTACAAAATAAACACCTCTGCCATGCTTCAAACCCAAGCCCATCACACCTGCAGCACACTGCATTAAACAGCCATACCATGCAACTCTTACTTAAAACAGGTGGTTTAAACAAACATAAGAATTGCCAATTACAGTCATTAGGCGTGTTTCAGTGAAGTTGCATGCCATGCCGCACCATGCAAATTGGAATAAAAAGTAATGGAAAAAATGGGAGTGTACCTTGGATTCTGGTGCAATAGTGCACCACTAGACAGCCAAAGACACGATCATGGATGTAACTGAAGCCTGTGATAGCAGGTAAATGTGCTCTGTTATCAGCAACATGTAGAAAGTCACCTGCTAAGGCATTCATGGCAAAATACATGTTTAACCTGGACTCTGGTGCAGAAAAACATCTATATAAGGCCATGCTCATACTGATGGATGTAGAAAATGTTTGCCACAGCCTATATGTGTGCACATATATCTTGCAATTACACCTGCTGTAGCAGTGACTCAGTAGCTCAGTCTGTTAAATGACTCGCATACAGTACATTTTACCATGCAGTCCTGTGTTCAAATCCAGTGTTGAACTGCATTTCAATTACATTATTATAAAGAGAGCAATTAACAGATCACTGATACAGTCTTTATCCACGCAAAGCATTGCAAGTTAAATAATCGCTTTTCAGTGCATTAAGTCACAGGCCTGCAGGTAGGGACACACTTCACATATCCGTATAGCAGTACTATATGTCGCCTAGTACTCTGTTATTGACACAGTTGTCTAACATGCGTACATTAAACACATGCATTAATTGGAGTGTAAAAGGTACCCTCACCCTGGCACTGCCTCTACAACAAGGCTGACACAGCTGACAGAGATACACCTACAGCTTGTTGTCCTCCAAAGTGTTCACACTGTCTGCCTATGTCTACTACCTGCAGCAACAGCTGCAGCCTGTGGTACACACAGCTCTATGTAATGGTTTCTGCTACAGACCTACCCTCTGTGACGATGTATTCTCCTTACCTCAGTATTGTCCACCTCAACAGCTAAGAAAGGGGCCCATTTATATGTGAAGCCCTTATATATTGGACAGTGCTTGCATGCCACTGGCTGATGATAGTGCAGTTCAGCTGCTTTGGCTGCAATTAGCATTTCAGAACCACAGATTGGTTTAGGGATAACCACCTGCTGATGGGGAGCATGTTTAAAAGGTAGGCAGTTGGCTATGGGGAACCATTCTGTATGAGAGCTTACTCATACAGAGCACACCTTTGTGAAACTTTATCAGACACACAGTTCAAGAGAAGAGTACTACACTCAAGCAGGTATGTAACTGCTTTTGTGTATAACAGGATTCAGATGGAAAAATAGAAGTATGGGGAATAGGGATTACAGCAGTAAGCTGGTCATAGAACAGTGCTAATGACATGTCAGTGACACCCTGCTGACTTACACCTACAAGGGACGTACAATACTCCAAGGTTGCATTGTCTTTTGTCATCGTGGAATTTTTCCCACAGTTCGCAAACATTTGGCCATCACCTAAACTTGGCCCTTTTCCCCACTGTAGGGTGATCTCAGAGTAGGTATATATAGTTGGGGTGGGAGGCACAGCCCCTCACATTGGGAGGTATGGGGCGAAGCCCTTCACTTGGGTGGATTTGATTTAGTCTGTTGTGTGTTCAGGACAGTTGGTGAGCCGGTGTTTGTGAACCATGAGAAAAATTCTGCAGTTCACTGAAATGATTTTCGCCAGTTGTTGTTCACAGGAGACATAGTCGATGAATATCTCTTTTGCGGAATTAACATAGCCCCCAGGATTTTTTGTCAGGTTGAAAATTTAACAGCGCACAATTAGCAACATCTGATGCATCTTTGATAGCTGTTAATGCTAGGAGAATTACTAATATATTTTTTATTGGAAAATTTGCTATGTTCTTGTGATAATGTCAAGTAGTGCCAGCATAGCTAGCTGGAGTTTTGTAAAGAATTATATGTAACTTTTATATCAAACAAATTTTACAGGTGCTTGTGCTGAAAATGTATTTGTAAAGTTGCTTGTGTTAAAAAAATCTGCCAACAGTGGGTCCTGCTGGACAGAAAAGAAATGCAGCTGCATGTCAGACTGTATTGTAACTGTTGAAATTAATATATTGTAACACAGGATACTTTAAGAGAAGTGGTTAATCTCAGTCCACCTAACTTTGAAAAATAGTCTGAAATTAAACTACCTGTTTTAGGCCATAAAGATTGTATCTCACAGGTCTGATTGCTGCCAGAGACGAAATGTCTTTGAAAACCAGGACTAGGAATCCTACTGTATTGTCCTTAGGGGTGAACTAATTGCTACCCTGGAAGGGTGGAAGTTTCTGAAATGGTTTTATAGCTTCCAAATGCTATAACACATCTTAGCAAAGCTCTATGTATGTGTATTGTTTTAAATATGTGCAAGATCCTGGCTCAGTTTCTAGAAAAGGGGGTAGTGTGGGAATCAGAGTCAGGTTACCAGATGTACGTGATGTCATTCTGTAATCCAGCACTGAAATGATGCATTAATACTAGATGAGACAGAAGTCTCAGGGCAGTCTGTTGTAAAACTTGACAAGAAGGACCACTCACCCACATCATATTGCCTTGCTCTATTAAGTGAACTAGGGAGCGGTAATTCTTTAATCAGTCAGGAAAATATAGTGAAATTAGTTAAGTAATCTTTTTCTGCATCTGTGTGAACCCTTCCATCTGTGTTATTTTTAATATTTCCTGTGATTGAAACTCTGGTGTTTATTCTAAATAGATATTCAGTATTTTCATGTTCTTTTATTATTATTTATTATTAAACATATTTAAACTTTTCATTGTGGCTGATCTTTTAGAGAATATTTTAACCTCTGAGAGTACTTATATCACTGAGCATGTCAAATAGCAAACTTCATCAGAAATAACAACTCTACAGTGAGAATCCTTTAAATAATCACTTAAACTAGATAAACGCGGGACAATTAACGAATTATTTTTAAAAAAATTACCGAAAATATAAGCAATGCATATATAAAATATTTCATTTGAAACATAAATACAGACTAGAATGTTACTAGACATGTTGTGCAAAATACAAATACATTTAAGTATAGAAACAGGTACTTGAGTAACCTTTTACCTCTGTAAACTCTTAAGTTTAAGGATGCTGCTTATAGAGCTTGTCTCATTAAGACCAGGAACATCACATGCATCCAATTTAATTTGCCACTTTAATTCTAACTCCTCAAGTTTGAGAGTAAAAGGACCCCCTCTGATGTCATGCTTGACACTATCAATTGCTAAAACCTTAAAATTGTGGTTCATATTCAAATGAATATGTTTAGCTAGTGCATTGTCAAGCTTATTATGACTAATAGCATACAAATGTTCATACATTCTATCTCGGAGTCTACGCTCTGTTTTCCCCACATAGAATGCAGGACAGTGTGTACATCTAGTTAAGTAAACAATAATACTTGAATTACAATTAAATCTTGCTTGCAATCTATATTTGTGACCATTAACAGTAAATGAATTATTCACATCCACATGTTTACAAAAATTGCAGTTCTCACATTTAGACATACCTGCTAATCTAGGGGGTTTAGACTATTGCTTTTATAATAAGTCTTTAAGGTTTCTACCACGTTTGAATACTATATTTGGGGAATTACCAAGTTTAACTAACAGTGACTGGTTGCATCTAAACAGTTCCCAATTTTTCTTTATTATTTTCACACAAAAACTACTTTGTACACTAAATGTAGTTATAAAACTACAACATAGTGATTGACCCTTATGTAACACTATTTCACTATGTAAAGATGACTCTAGTGTGTTGAGGGTCCCTAAACTGTCAGAATCAGACCTTCTAATAACCAAGATGGGCTTAAAAGTAAGATTTGCTCTTTTATAATTTACTTCTTCTATTAAGGTATCCAACAAAGATTCTGGATACCCACAGTGGAGAAACAGTTTTTTCAAAAACATACATTCCTCATGAAAATCTTCATCCTGAGAAGTAATACGTGAAGCCCTAACTAATTGGCCTTTTATAACTGACCTCTTCTGATGAAAAGGATGACAGCTAGAAAAGTGAAGAAACGCATTGGAATAAGTATTTTCCCTAAATATTTTTGCAGTATAACAATTCAGTACTCTATTTTTAGTAAGCCAAATGTCTAAATATGATATGGCATCAGTACTGAAGTTAGATGTAAAATGCAAAAATTCAGTTGACCTATTAAACCTATCCAACAAGTCACTTCCTACCTTTTCGTCTCCTTTTAGGAAAACAAAAATATCATCCAGGTATCTGGTGTAGTAAGCTAAGGATTTGGAAACATTTTCGTCCTTGAAAACAAATTCAGTCTCCCAGTGCGCCATAACTAAATTGGCTACACTTGCTCCACATGGGGAGCCTATTGCTAAGCCTACTTTTTGCAAATAAAATTGGTTATTAAATATAAAAAAGTTGTTAGAAAGAACTAGATCAAGTAGTTCTGTCATAGTGAAATGTCCATACATGGAGTGTTATGTTTCAACATCATTAATGCCACCCATTATGTGCAAATGTGATGTGGAATACATGCATACAGGTCTTTGACATACATTGTTAAGAAGTTGTGGTTTTCAACATAATCTAAGGTGTTTATTTTAGCTAAAAAAGACCAAGAATCCTTACAGACTTGGTCTTCCAACCCCCTCTGATGTCATGCTTGACACTGTCAATTGTTAAAACGTAAAATTGTGGTTCATATTCAAATGAATATGTTTAGCTAGTGCATTGTCAAGCTTATTACGACTAACAGCATACAAATGTTCATACATTCTGTCTCGGAGTCTACGCTCTGTTTTCCCCACATAGAATGCAGGACAGTGTGTACATCTAGCTAAGTAAACAATAACACTTGAATTACAATTAAATCTTGCTTGTAATCTATATTTGTGACCATTAACAGTAAATGAATTATTCACATCCACATGTTTACAAAAGTTGCAGTTCTCACATTTAGACATACCTGCTAATCTAGGGGGTTTAGAATACTGCTTTTCTAATAAGTCTTTAAGGTTTCTACCACGTTTGAATACTATATTTGGGGACTGAATTTGTTTTTAAGGATGAAAATGTTTCCAAATCCTTAGCTTACTACACCAGATACCTGGATGATATTTTTGTTTTGCTAAAAGGAGATGAAAAGGTAGGAAGTGACTTGTTGGATAGGTTTAATAGGTCAACTGAATTTTTGCGTTTTATGTCTAACTTCAGTACTGATGCCTTATCATATTTAAACATTTGGCTTTCTAAAAATAGAGTACTGAATTGTTATACTGCAAAAATATTTAGGAAAATACTTATTCCAATGCGTTTCTTCACTTTTCTAGCTGTCATCCTTTTCTTCAGAAAAGGTCAGTTATAAAAGACCAATTAGTTAGGGCTTCACGTACTACTTCTCAGGATGAAGATTTTCATGAGGAATGTATGTTTTTGAAAAAACTGTTTCTCCACCATGGGTATCCAGAATCTTTGTTGGATACCTAAATAGAAGAAGTAAATTATAAAAGAGCAAATCTTACTTTTAAGCCCATCTTGGTTATTAGAAGGTCTGATTCTGACAGCTTAGGGACCCTCGATACACTAGAGTAATCTTTACATAGTGAAACAGTATCACATAAGGGTCAATCACTATGTTGTAGTTTTATAACTACATTTAGTGTACAAAGTAGTTTTTGTGTGAAAATAATAAAGAAAAATTGGGAACTGTTTAGATGCAACCAGTCACTGTTTGGTAAATATGGTAATTCCCCAAATATAGTATTCAAACGTGGTAGAAACCTTAAAGACTTATTAGAAAAGCAGTATTCTAAACCCCCTAGATTAGCAGGTATGTCTAAATGTGAGAACTGCAACTTTTGTAAACATGTGGATGTGAATAATTCATTTACTGTTAATGGTCACAAATATAGATTACACGCAAGATTTAATTGTAATTCAAGTGTTATTGTTTACTTAGCTAGATGTACACACTGTCCTGCATTCTATGTGGGGAAAATGGAGCGTAGACTCCGAGATAGAATGTATGAACATTTGTATGCTATTAGTCGTAATAAGCTTGACAATGCACTAGCTAAACATATTCATTTGAATATGAACCACAATTTTAAGTTTTTAGCAATTGACAGTGTCATGCATGACATCAGAGGGGGTCATTTTACTCTCAAACTTGAGGCAATAGAATTAAAGTGGCAAATTAAATTGGATGCATGTAATGTTCCTGGTCTTAATGAGACAAGCTCTATGAGCAGCATCCTTAAACTTAAGAGTTTACAGAGGTAAAAGGTTACTCATGTACCTGTTTCTATGCTTAAATGTATTTGTATTTTGCACAACGTGTCTAGTAACATTCTAGTCTGTATTTATGTTTCAAATGAAATATTTTTATATATGCATTGCTTATATTTTCGGTAATGTTTTTTTTTAATAATTAATTAGTTAATTGTCCCGCATTTATCTGGTTTAAGTGATTATTTAAAGGATTCTCACTGTAGAGTTGTTATTTCTGATGAAGTTTGCTATTTGGCAGACAAAAAGCGCTTCAGTAATTTTATTGTTGAATTTTATTAAATTAAGTGTGAAGACTCTACAGTTGTTGGGGCTCATTTGTGGTTTGATTAGTTTCTTGTGCTTTGTTACACTTTCACACTTTGCAATTAAGCCATGGTGAAAGATAAATGATTATCCCAGGGATAAAAAATCAAAGGGGGATATTCCAGGGTGACTCTCTGTCACTGCTGCTAGTCTGTCTTGCCCTTAACCCATTATGCTGTCTACTTACCAGCTTAGGCCATGGGTATAATTTGGCTCATAGAAAACAGCAAAGTGTAAAGACTTCTCATCTTCTCTTTGTCGATGATTTAAAACTGTATAGCTCATCAGATGAGGAACTGAAAGCACAACTGCAAGTTGTCAAAATGATTTCAGATGATATAAGAATGTAATTTGGTCTTGATAAATGTGCAAAAGCAACCTTTAATGCAGAAAAACTGCAGCACCAAGAAAACATCAGTTTGGGACAAAAATGTGTTATAAAAGAACTTGAGCAAGAGGGTGTGTATAAATATTTGGGAAGTGAGGAAGGATCAGCAATAAAATATTAACAAATGCAAATAAAACTTAGTAAGGAATACTTTAGAAGATTTAAATTAATCCTGAAAACAGCACTGACATCCAGGAACAAAAGTCAAGCTATAAACCAATCTGCTCTTCCTGTCCTAACTTACAGTTTTGGAGTGACTGGCTGGCCCCAAAACATGTTGGCTAGATTAGAAAGGAAAACAAGAAGGATACCTCATGCTCACCAAATGATTTATAAAAATCAGTGCATACCAAGATAATATAGTCTCCATTCTGAAGGAGGGATGGGCTTCATTGAAACTGATTACATGCTTCAATCTGCAATTGTGAGACTGCAGACATATCTGCTGACCTCACAAGACCCAAATGTAGTGAAAGTTTTGAAACATGAGGAGAATAAATCTAAGATAACTTCTCTGCTTAATCTAGCAGAAGCATATCGGTGTCAAGAAGGAATGGAAATAAAACCAGAAGTAGATAAAAATCAGGCAGTAACTGAATGTACCAAAAAAAAAAAAAGAAAGAATATAAGGTGAAGGTCCAGGTGAGAAGGCAAGAAATGTGGAAAATGCATAAATATAGTTGCAAGTATAGAAAACTTCTGGAAGAACCTCATGTTGATCAGCATTGAACAAGGAATGGTTAAGGAGAAGTGAATTCAACTGAAGAGATGAAAAGTTAATATTGGCGGCCTAAGATGTGGGCTACGTACACATTGGTTTACAAAGTCCATTGAACATGTTGGAAAAAAAAATGTAGGTTTTGTAAAACAGAATTGGAAACAGTTGCACACCTCTTTGCTGCTTGTGACATACTAATGGCAGAAGGACTGTATATTGAAAGACATAATACTGTGGCAAGACTGTGGCACTGGGGATTGTGCAAACATTATGGTACTGAAGTGGCCGAAAAACACTGGAAACATGAGCCACTAAGCATCATAGAAAATGATGAAGTCTACATCACATGGGATCACCCATTACCAACAGTTCAAAAGATAGATGCTAGAAAACTGAATATAGTGGTCCATTGAAAGAAGACAAAAGTAGTATTGATTATTGAAATGGCCACACCCAGTGACTACAGTGTCTTACATACAGAGAGACATAAAGTTATAAAATATCAGGATTTGCAGACAGAAATGAGAGCAATGTGGAAGAAAGATACCCAGACAGTTCCAATAGTAGTAGGAACAATGGGTCTTATAAAAAAAGAATCAATTGTATTTAGATATGTTACCAATACATGTAACCACATATGAACTGCAAAAGGAGTCATTACTGGACACATAACAGGTGCTGCAAAGAGCACTTCTGGCTGACATCAAAGACTGAAACAATACTAATTTCATGAACTTTAATCATCCCGTTATGGTATTAGAAACCCAAAAGGCTTGGAGAAATTAAAAAGGATTCTATACGAATGAGAAGTGTTCTAATTGGTTCTCTGAGAGAGCAGCTGATGCATGGAACAGACTACAAATTACATTAAAGCAAGCACTAGTTTGGATATTATTAAGAACAAGCTAAACACTTATTATAGGAACAACTGTTTTGATATATTGGCACAGTAGAAGGGCATTAATGCCCATGCTTGAAATATCTATATGGATGCATGTACGTATGATTGTATACTCTATATCCTACACACTGCTAAGAGGTGACCCAAGACTGGCATACAAGGCATCCTTCGTCCCATTACTGATGGATTTACTGCGCATCAGCAAGTCAAATTACATCAAAAATATTCAGTCTAGGGATCTAAACACCTTCTGAAACATCAACAGAATGGTTTGGAGGGAGATATATATTTCACAGAGGATTCTGCTGCTGCAGAACAGACTCCCCATCCACATAAAACAAAGTTCATCCCTCTCCATTTTCGAGCACAATTTTGATCCATGGGTGTGAAACAGAAAAAAAGGGCAGCCGTGGTGGTACAGCAGTTAGCGTTGCCACCACACAGCAAGAGGTTCTCCGGTTCGATCATCAGCTGGGGTGCATTCTGTGTGTAGTCTGCATGTCCTCCCTGTGGTCACGTGGGTTTCCTCTGGGTGCTCCGGTTTCCTCCCACATCCCAAAGACATGCTGTAGGTGGATTGGACACTCTAAATTGGCCCTAGGTGTGTGAGTTTGTGTGTGTGTATGTGCCTTCTGTGGAAGGTTGGGCACCAGGCTGGCAACTTGACACTGTAAAACTCCACTGCCAATCATGAGCGGACAGGTGATCCGCTGTGGCGACCCCTAACTGAGAAAAGGCGAAAGAAGAAGAAGAAGAAGAAAGTGTGAAACAGAAAATTTACTCCAGGACTGCCCCTTTATTATTAATGGGCAGAGGCAGCTCCTAAATGCTTTATGGGTCTCTTCAAATTATCTATGGTATGATCCCAGTTATTCTCATTAGGGATAATATATAATTATCAACCATGGAATGGGTAAGGCCAATCTATAAACAAATGGGATAGGTTATTTTGAGCACAAAAAGGGAAGAAGGCTAGGCTTAAAATGGCCCACAAGGGCAACTAGCTTAGTACTTAAGTATGTACCTATAAGATACAAGTTGCAAAAATGTTTTGGTCCAGCTGGTTGATTATATAGGGCAGAAGTATATGTATCAATGGAGAGAAAAATATATGGAAGGATACGAAAAAGTAAATTAAAGAGTTTCTTTGGAATAGCAAAAGAAAAAGAGTGCTATAGAAATAAAACTAATTCTGACAACGAACAGGGTGTTTTGGACTAGCAGATTTGAAGGCACACTATAAGGCTACACAATTAACATTAATGTATTTAATTCAAGACACACAATATACAGTGGATATAAAAAGTGTACACACCCCTGTTAAAATGCCACTTTTTTGTGATATGAAACATTAGACCACAATAAATAATTTCAAAACTTTTACCACCTTTAATGTGACCTATAACCTGTACAATTCAATTGAAAAACAAACAAATCTGTTAGGGGAAAAATATAAATAATAAAAAACATACAATAAGCTGGACAAGTGTGCACACCTTTAAACTAATACTTTGTTGAAGCACCTTTAGCTTTAATTACAGCATTCAGTCTTCTTGTGTAGGATTCTATCAGCATGGCACATCTTAACTTGGAAATATTTGCCCACTCTTCCTTGCAAAAGTGCTCCAAATCTGTCAGATTGTGAGGGCATCTCTTGTGCACAGCCCTCTTCAGGTCACCCCACAGATTTTCTATTGGATTTAGGCCTGGGCTCTGGCTGGGCCATTCAAAAAAAGAAGTTATGTACTCACCATAATGTTCCATCTGAGTAGTTATTCTACTTCATTTTTCTGCAACCTGTGGGTATTCGGATCCATATCAGATCCGAGCCTGCAACTTTTTTTCTAACATCTGCTCCAAGCTCCTCCCCTACCCATAATGCACTACCATCTCCTACCTTCTCTCTGATCGAGTTTGCTGCAACTAATTACATAAGCAACTGAGCCCAATGAACCAAAGCCTGTAAAAAAACAGGACAAGGTCCGGGGGACGGAGGAAGGGAGGTTTGCAGAAAAATGAAGTATAACTACTCAGATGTAACTTTATGGTGAGTACATAACTTCTTTATCTGAAGTAGTTAACTTCATTTTATCTGCAACCTGTGGGACAGAGTTCCCAGCTACTCCAGTCCTGGGAGGCCCTTATGGAAGGATATTCCTGAGCACCACAGAGCCAAAGGATTCTCTACCGCTAGAAATCAGATCTAATTTGTAATGGGAAATGAAGGTATGTGAATTGGCCCAGGTTGCTGCTGCACAAATGTCGTCCAAAGGAACCCTAGACCAAAAGGCAGCCGAAGTCACCATGGACCTGTTAGAATGAGCTTTAACAATACCAGGAGGAGATAAACCTTTTCTTTGTAAGCATGCAAAATGCAAAGAGTGATCCAGCTGGCCAAAGAAACTTTAGAAATAGCTTTTCCCAGAAAGGCTATGGAAAAGGAAACAAACAACTGGTCAGTATTGCGGAATGATTTTGTTCTATGAAGATAGAAGCAAAGTTGTCTATGAACATCTAACAAATTAAGTTTGTATTCACCTTTATTTTGGAAGTTAGGGAAGAAAACAGACAGATTAATGGACTGGTTATGTTTGCTTCAGATGACACTTTGGGTAAGAAGGAAGGATTAGTATGGAGAGAGACCCTATCCTTATGGAAGACCAAATAAGAAGGCATGGCAGTCAGAGCTTGAAGCTCAGAAACCCTCCTAGCAGATGTAATGGCAACTAGGAAAGCTGTCTTCCAGGATAAAAATTTCAAATCCACCGAAGCTGCAGGTTCGAATGGAGGAGCCACCAATGCCTGTAGGACAAAGGTAAGGTCCCAAGGAGGCACTGAATCCTTGACAGGAGGATGCAACAGAAAAGTGCCTTTAAAAAGGCCTTACACAGCCTAGAGGAGGCTAAGGCAAGCTTGTCTTCACCAACATGAAAATTAGAAATGGCTGCCAATTGTACTTTCACTATGGAGGAGCTACCACCTTGCTGAAAAATGCCAGACAAGAAATCCAACACTGCTGGAACAGGGGCAGTAAAGGGATCTAGTTTTCTCTGTGAGGCCCAAATGGAAAAACGCTTCCATTTACTGTGATAAAGTTTCCTAGTGGAATCTTTAAGAGAAGCCACCAGAATGGATTTTACTGGGGATGAAAGACCGGGAGTCCTGGCAATCAATGGAACTGGAGCAACCAAGCTGTCAGCTTGAGGCTGCCCAGGTCGGGCGGACGGGCCACCGACGGATGGGAGATTAGATCCGGGCAGGGATCCAGAACCCACGGAGGAGATAAGAGATGAGACCAATGGAATGGGAACCAAACCTGACAAGGCCAGAATGGGTCAATGAGGATAACTTTGCACCGCAGTCGGCAAGCTTTCTGAAGAAACTTCGGAATGAGTGGCAATGGTGGATAAGCATACAGAAGCCCGGGGGGCCAAGCATGGACTAGAGCATCTCTGGAGACTTCCCCTGGTGAGGGAATCAGAGCAAAGAACTCGCTACACTTCACGTTGGATGGAGATGCGAAGAGATCACAGCAAGGCTGACCCCATACATGGAAGATCTCCTCCACTACTAACTGTTTCAGAGAACACTTGTGCAGCATCAGAATAGCCCGACTCAATCTGTCCACTAAAATGTTGGAGCACCCCAGGATGTGCGAAACTGACCAGTGGAGATCACCCATTCCCACACTCTCATGGCCTCGTGACATAACGGGTAGGATCTGGTTCCCCCCTGCTTGTTGATATACCAGACAATCGACATGTTGTCTGACTGAATTGCAATCAATCCGAGAGGAAGGACAGTGTGAAAGGCTTCCAACGCTAAAAGCACTGCCCTCATCTCTAGAACATTTATGTGCAACTTGGTCTTTGACTGGGACCACGTGCCTTGGAGTGTACTTCCTAAACAGTGTCCCCCCCCACCCGAGTTGGGAGGCATCCATGGTCACTGTGGCTTGGACTGGAGATGACGCGAAGGGGCGTCCTTCTGATATCTCCAGTGAATTTAACCACCAAAGAAGGGATGTCCTGCAGATGTGACTGATCCTGATCAGAAATTCCATGGACAGGTCTAGCCAAGACCATTGAACAGCCAGAGTCCATTGAAGAAACCGCATATGAAGGTGCGCACAAGGGAGAATCAATATGGAGGCAGCCATGGAGCCCAGTGCCCGGAGAATCCCGCTTGCCTTTGGAGACTTGAAGTTCGCTATCTGAGCTACGTGGCACCTGAGGTGTAAGATCCTGTCTGGAGTTAAGAATACCTTCATCTGCAAAGTGTCTAGCTGTGCCCCAATGAAGTCTAGAACTTGTACTGGTTGCGATTTGGATTTCTAAACATTGACTGTAATGCCCAGTAGATCTGCCAACCGAATGAAGAAATCTCAGGCCAGACAAAGGTGATGCTTGTTGGGCACAGTGAAGAGCCAGTCGTCCAGGTAAGGAAACACCTGAATACCCTGAAGCCTCAGGTGAGCCGCTACAAGTGCCATTACCTTGGTGAACACTCTGGGGGCTGTGGTGAGACCGAAGGGTAGGGCTCTGAACTGAAAATGACTGGCTCCCAGCGGGAAGCGCAGAAACCTCCTGGAGCTTCTGTGGATCTTGATGTGGTAGTAAACATCCTGGAGGTCTAACAAGCACATTCAGTTGCACTCTTGGAGATAAGGTAGAATGGACTGTATGGTGACCATCCAGAATTTCTGTTTGGCTACAAACAGGTTCAACACTGACAGGTCTAGAATGGGCCTGAGGTCCCCCGTCTTTTTTGGCATTAAAAAGAACCTTGAGTAGACCCCTGATCCGGACTGATCGGGGGGACCTGTTCAATGGCTCGTTTGAGAAGCAGCTTTGAAACCTCTAGAGCTGCGGCCTCCCTGTGAGTGGGTGGAACATCTGGGAGGTATTTTGGAATATTTGGAGGGGCAACAAATGGGATAGTGTAACCTCTGGATATAATCTGTAACACCCAGCAATCTGTCATAATGGACTCCCATGCTGCTGGGTATAAGGACAGTCTTCCCCCGACAGCCTCCAGAGTAGGATAGCCGAGCAACCCCTCAGGGCTGCTGACCGGGTCTATCAGAAAAAGGTTCCCTAGACCCAAAATTCCTGGGACCCCCTCTACCTCTGAGTCAGTGTCAATCCTGTCCCCCTCTGCCTCTGGGGGAATAGTTGTCCTGAGAATCCTGGGAAAACTAGATTTTCAGAACCAGATCTTCTTCTGCCCTCTTTGATTCCTATTGCAGGACCACTGAGGGTTAGAGAAGCGGATACCGATGGCAGACAAAGTCTTCCTGCCCTTTTCGCTCTGGACAAGTGTGTCACATACTGTCTTCCCAAAAAGGGAAGAACCGTCGTAGGGAGCATTAATAAACGACACCTTGAAAGGGTCCGCAAACTGACACAACCTGAGCCAGGCATGACGCCTCATGGCAATGCATGTCCCAGCTGCCCTAGCTGCTCCATCCGTGGCATGGGAAAGGAGCCACATAGACGTGTTTGAGACTGACTTCAGAGTAGACATTTTTGCAGAGAACAATTGTTTGTCCTGCGGCGATAAAGACTCAGGGGCAACTCAGCAAATTCCGATGCAAGGTCTCGCTGAAGCTGGATCACATGTGCCAAATAGTTCATGGATTGAAAAGGTCACTGAGGAATAGACGTGCTTCCCAAACCTATCCACTGACCTGGACTCCTTGTCTGGAGGGTGGACTGAGGAACTCTCCTGTGCTAGTTCCTTCTTCGTGGCTGCTGTGACCAACATAGCGTCAACTGGGGCTCCTTTTGACCAAGGTTGTCTGTCGGATGGGGGAGATAAAATTTTGTCAGGTCATTTGGGGGTGGGCTCTATGGTGTCAGGCTCCTTCCATGCCCACGTGGTGATAAGGTCCACCAAGGAGTCCACTGGCGGGGACACCCAGGAAGTAGATGGGCCCATGCCAAAGGCCTCCAGGAACACTGACTCATCCCCAGAAGGTTTTGGAGCTGACCAACCTCCCCTCTGGTGGAGGATCTCCATGATTTCTCTGAAGGAGACATCTTCAGGAGGTGACCTGGGGGAACCTTCTTCTTCATCTAAGTCAGTGTCCATAGTGAGGGACACGGGGGAGTCCAAGTGCCTCCTTTTGCACTTGCGCTTATGGTGATCCTCTTCAGTGGGACTCTCAGAAGAGGATTTGTGAGCCACAGGGGGTTTCTCAGGGAAATTAGCCTGGGGATCCTCTGGCACGGGCTGTCCCTGAGGCAGGATGAAGGGAGTCATTGCCAAATTCAGGGGTGTCTGGGTGGAA
This sequence comes from Protopterus annectens, assembly GCF_019279795.1. Classification (NCBI taxonomy): domain Eukaryota; kingdom Metazoa; phylum Chordata; order Ceratodontiformes; family Protopteridae; genus Protopterus; species Protopterus annectens. The sequence continues at coordinate 1,749,465,758 of NC_056743.1, read as the reverse complement.
TCCGAGGGGATGGGCTGGGGTCTCAATCCCTGGGAAAGAACCCTCTCCACCACTTCAAAGGCTGAAGGAGAGCGGACCTCCTTGGCACCCAGCAAGGAAGATGCCCTCCCCGGATCCAAAGCGGGGGCCGGAGCCGAAGCATGGGTAGCCTGAGGTCCAAGGAAATGGGTCAGATCTGAAAAGGGTGGAGCTGAAGAATCCATTCCCTCGGGTCCGACTCCCTGTCTGTGGCTCTGAGAGTCACTCGGATCCGAACTAGTCAGATCCGAGGAACTCAAGGTAACAACCAGAGTCGAGGTTGGAGGAACCGTCGGCGCCGAGCTACCAGTTCTGAAAATCCTCGGATCCAAGAGCCCTGAAGCCAAAGCACGGATCGGGGAAGGAGAGATGGGGGTGGAAAAAGGGTATGGAGGTCTCCCCTCCAGAGGGACAGGGGCCTGGCAAGACTCCCATTTGTATTTGGGTCTGAATGAATCTCTTCATCATCCTGTCCATGTCCAAGTCCAATAAGCTCCAAGTTGATCACGAAGAGGCCACCGACTCGGATCTGGCTGGTCTGCACAATGACGGGGAGGAAGGCCTCTGATCCGAATGTTCCAACAGCTCCGGTGAGAAACGAAGAGACCTGAGCCATGGAGAAACTGGTCTGATGGCCTTAGAAGGGGGACTAAGAAAGATCTCCCTGTCCGGGGACTACTTGCGAGGTTTGTCCTTTCTCTTGTCCCTATCCTCTTTGCACCTTTCTCTGTCCTTTTCCTTGTCAGGCATGCTGACTGTAGATTTTCTTTACTTGGCCCAGCACCAGAAGAAGAGGGAGTTTGAGTCCCTGTCTCGGTGGGAGGTTGAGCACTAGGTACCGAGGCCATGGCAGATTCCAGCATGGATGCGGGGAGAAGGCCTTTAGCTACTAATTTGGCCTTCCGATCCCTAAGGGCCCTAGGATTGAACCCGGTGCAGATAGCACATTGTGTGGACAAATGTGCTACTCCCGAGCAAATAACACACAGAGTGTGACCATCAGCCAGGGAGAACTTATGGCCACACTTTGTGCATTTCTTGAACACAGATTTTGGCTGATCAGCCATGGTCCTGCACCAAAAAAACACTACCTACTAGAAAACACCACACACAAACACAGGTAGGGGAAGGGCAGGCCTAACAACTACTCTACCGAGTTAAACAAAAAAATTATTTATTTATTTTTTTTAACTAACCAACGAATGAGAGATATACTAAAGGGGAGGAAGGGAAATAAACAACTCAGACACACAAAGAGACTAAGTATTAATAAAATTTACTATCCCTGAGCTCAGAGCGAAGGAGACCATGATGCACACTACTGGCATGCCAAACGAGATCTGAGGGAAGGTAGGAGATGGTAGTGCATTATGGGTAGGGGGAGGAGCTCGGAGCTTGGAGCAGGTGCTAGAAAAAAAGTTGCCGGCTTGGTTCCGATATGGATCTTAATACCCACAGGTTGCAGATAAAATGAAGTTAACTACTTCAGATCTTTAATTTTCTTCTGGTGAAGCCATTCTTTTGTTGATTTGGATGTATGCTTGGGGTCACTGTTGTGTTGACAGGTGAAATTTCTCTTCATCTTTATCTTTCTAGCAGACGCCTGAAGATTTTGGCCAAAAGTGACTGGTATTTGGAACTGTTCATAATTCCCTCCACCTTGACTAAAGCCCCAGTTTCAGCTGAAAAAAAGCAACCCCAAAGCATGATACTGCCACCACCATGCTTCACAGTGCAGATGGTGTTCTTTTGGTGATGTGAAGTGTTGTTTTTGCGCCAAACGTACCTTTTGGAATTATGGCCAATAAGTTCAACCTTGGTCTCATCAGACCATAACGCATTTTTCTACATGCTTTTGGGACACTTGATGCATTGTTTTGCAAATTTTAGTCAGGCCTGGATGTTTTTCTATGTAAGAAAATGCTTCCATCTTGCAACCCTACTCCATAGGGCAGACATATGGAGAATACGGAAGATTATTGTCACATGTAGTACACAACCAGTACTTGCCAGAAATTCATGCAGCTCCTTCAGTGTTGCTGTAGGTCTCTTGGCAGCCTCCCTGACCAGTTTTCATCTTGTCTTTTCATCAATTTAGTTCTTTGCAGTGTCACTGTTGTCCCATATTTTCTCCACTTTTTGATGACTGTCTTCATTGTGTTCCATGGCATATCCAATGCTGTGGAAATGTTTTTGTACCCTTCTCCTGACTCATACCTTTCAACAATGAGATCCCTTTGATGCTTTGTAAGCTCTCTGCGAACCATGGCTTTTGCTGTAGCAGGCAACTGAGTAAATGTCAGGAAAATCCTACTAGGACAGCTGAACTTTATTTGGGGTTAATCAGAGTCTCTTTAATTGATGGCAGGTGTGTACCCAAGAAGACTGAATGCTGTAATTAAAGCAAAAGGTGCTTCAACAAAGTGTTAGTGTAAGGGTGTGCACACGTATGCAACCAGCTTACTGTACGTTTTTTATTTTTTATATTTTTCCCCTAACAGATTTGTTTTTCAACTGAATTGTACAGGTTATAGGTCACATTAAAGGTGGGAAAAGTTTTGAAATGATTTATTGTGGTCTCATTTTTTATATCACAAAAACCTGGCATTTTAACAGGGGTGTGTACAATTTTTATATCCACTGTATGGCTAAATGGAAGCACACGATAGGCATAGTACTTGAGAAGGTAAAAGGATCATACATTGAAATTTGGGCAGGTCTAGGAAAGGAATATAAACAGCATTATGTACAATTTTGTATGCATAAAAATATCAAGAACATAAGGAGCATGGAAAAGAAATACTGAAGAACCAATATTTCGGGAGCAGAGATCAGCTTATGTATACAGGTTTTGTGTTAAGAGTTGAATGCAGATATGCAGATGCAAGATAGTAAGTTTGTTAAATCACAGCTAATAGATTTTATAACTGAGACCAGGAAAGGTTAATAAGTAAAGAATATCAGGCAATACTAGACATGACAAAGGGTAGAAAGGTAAAAATAGCGTGCAGTTGGGTTGGGAGGCTGCCATAATGGCTAAGGTATTTACCTTACAGACACAAAGTGCAGGGGTTTGATTCTCACGTGATAACTGGCTAGGCATAAAATGGCCCACAAGGGCAGTCAGCCTAGCATTAATCTATGAACCTATCAACCAGTGAGAGTTTCATTAAAAATATCACAGATGAGCAGGGAAGGGAAGGGAAATGTGTCTTAACCCTAAATATGCAACTAAATTAAGAACATCTGAAAAGTTTACATAGAAATATGTTCACAAATACTTTTACACCACTACAAGACTTGAAAGATATTCCTGCAGACAAGAGGCATGTACGGGAGATGTGCTGCTTCAGAAAGATTTTTGGGAGCATATTTTTAAGGAATATAAACTGAATAATATGCTAAGTCTTACACTTGAAATTTAACCTCAGTATAGAGATTTGTTTTAGTTGGTGTAAAATAACATCTACTAAAGAGGTGAAATGATTGCTGTGTCTAGTGTTAATAGTGGCCAAGAAAGCTTTAAGTAGAAAATGGAAAATTAATAACAGAGTTAAAAAAGATGATTGCAGAGATTAAATATATGGAACTGAGAGCTATTACAGATCCGAAATCTAACTCTATATTAAAAAACTGTCTGAATGAGATGTTTTAATTGAAAAGGAGCTTGAAGAGGACATTGACATGGAGTAAAGCACCTGTGATGCAGATGCATTAATAAAGTAGACTACAATATAACGTGTAAAGTAAATAAATAAATAAATACAATGTGTAAAGTCACTTCTCCAACCACTTAGGTTTGAAATATAGTGAAAATAAAACAATATCGTTAGTAATTACTTCCTGATCTCATGTTATTTTGCAGTCTGCTTATATGTCCAACTGTTTTTGTTTAGAGAGTCATGTTAAATCAAGCTGAAGACAAAGACTAGTCATGATAGCTGTTTGTGATATATGGCTTCTGTACTTAACTATGGCAAGTTACTGAAAATTAAATGTGAGCATTGTTTGTCTGGCATGACGCTAGTTTGTTAGTATTAGTATTTTCTCTCCCAACAATTAAACAGTGTAGATTACAAATATAAAAAACATTTGTTAAGTTCTCTTATACCGTGCTGTGTAACAAAGCGAGTCACCATTTTGGTCAGCCATAGGGCTCTTTTTCCTTTATTTTTTTCCTCCCTCCCCTGTAAATAAAGTAAACCGACTCATACATTTGTCTCTCTGACCCTAACTTTTACAGCTATACTTTGTACCTTTGTGGCTTTCTAACACTCAGACATAGATTCCTGTTTAAAGTTTTACTTATTTGTCTGACATTTGAACAAGTAACCCTGATAAAAACCTCAACATTGTATATTGTTGGTCTGTCTTTCCTGCTAAAAGTAAGTAAAATTAAAGTGCTGAGTTCAGATTTTAGGCCCTTACATTAAACGTACCTGTGGTGTGGTGTGGTTCTGCCTGCTCCGCTCCCCTTTGCCCCCCACCCACCCCAAGTATCCTCAAATGTATACTTTCACCTCATTGTCTGGTCACTCCCACAGCCCCCTCCCACCACTCTAACTTGTACTCTCACCCTTTCACTCTTCCCACCTTGTCACCATTCTTTCCCTGTTCCCCGCCTACCTTGGGCTGCCTCCTCTGTGGCTTGCCTCTCTCACACATATCTCTTTCACTCCCTAGCACACCTACTATCTCCTCACATACTCACTATTTCCACCTCTTGATACTGTTTCCTTTTCTCACACCACTTATCTCTAGTCACCACCCTTCCTAATATATTTCTTTATATTTTTCCCTATAACTCTCCCCCTCCTTTTACCACCACACAGCGTTATCCTTATTGCTATTTCTCCCACTTCTAATTTCAATAGCCCTAAGCATTTCCTGACACATTGAGCTCCATATCTTCCTCTCTTCCCCCACCTTTCCCTTTCTTAGACCTCTTCCAACATATAAACAACCTCCACTACCTATCCCCCCCTTTTCTGTCTCTCCCCCTTTCAATGTCTTAAATGTAAACTTGTGGCCTACCCAGCTCTTAGTCCTATGCCCAAATTCAAGTACCCCATTCCCCTTACTGACCACCCTCACCTTTTCCAACTTGTCTTTGCTCCTCTTGTTTCTGGTGACATCAATCCCAAACCTGGTCCCTCCCCTCTCTCCACTCCCCCTCCACCTTCATCTGTTGTCCCCCCAAAACATCCACAAATATCTCTAGCCTCAAACATCTCTATATCTCTGCAATGAACATCCAAAGCCTAAACAACAAAACGTCTGAACTTCACACATGGTTGGCCCAACACAAACCTCACATCCTGGCCATATCGAAACCTGGCTAAAACCTCATATCAATTCCTCTGAATTTCTCCCACCTCAATACAATATCTACAGGTCTGATAGGACACTCAAAAAAGGTGGTGGGGTTGCTATCCTGTACTCTGTTTCACTGACGCCAACACCTATAGGCATTACCCTGCCTAGTTTCTCTCCTGCTGTACTACTGCTCTTAGACTGCCACATCAATAACTGTAGGAAGTTTGCAATTGCCTCTATCTATATCCCCCCAGGTTAAAAACATCCCTGTCCTTGAACATTTACTCTCCTGATAAACACCTCCATCCCTTATAAAACCATCATTCTTGGAGATGTTAATATAGATTGGAACTCCCTTATTGGTGACTCACCCCAACATTTCATGAACCTGGATGGATTCTCACAACTGATCTCTACCCTTACCCACTACAGTAAAAGTGCTACTTGTTCCACAATTGACTGGATCTTGACCAACTCTCCAAACAACTATTGTAATCCTTCTACCTTCCCTGACTCTATTAGTGACCATTCTCCCATCTCTATCTTAAGGCACTCTCATCATCTCTCTAAGCCCCATCTCTACAGATATTGTAGGAAACTGACTAACTTTTCCCCTGAAACTTTTAACTATAGACTCTCTGCTATCAACTGGTCTTTCCTAATAACTCTCCCGCTCAATAATGCTGTTCAACCACATTTTCCTTGATGTCTTAAACTCTCTAGCCCCAACTCTCAAAATCAGAATCAAATCTAATTTTGCACCCTGGCTGTCCAAAGCTACTCATGCTTTGATGCATGAAAGAGATGCTGTATGGAAAAAAATGGCAAACCACTAAAACTCCCACCTTTCTCGAAGGCTATAAGCAACTCAGAAATCGTGAGAAAAAAAAAAACTTATTATTTTGGATAAACCCCGCTATTTTACTAAATTTCAAAGCTCTCACCAAAATGGCCCCAAAAAAATATGGAGTACTATCAACTCCCTGCTCCACACTGGTTCTCCTACCATCCCTAATGCTTTCCCCTATCACTCTCTCTCTCTAAAACTGCAGACTTACTCAATAAACACTTCACAGACAGCATCTCTAAACTCCTACCCTCTGGTAACTCTGTTCATCCTAACTCTTTTGTGTCACCCTCACCTCTCCCTAAACCTCTATGCTCATCAGACTCTCAGTCTTTTACCTTGCAACCTGTTTCTACTAAATATATCAAATTCCTGCTTCTTAAATTAAAACCATGCTCTCTGTCCACTGAGAAATTCCCCCCTCAATTTCTGAAAATTGCTGCTGACTCTATTGCATATCCTGTATCTATCTTAATCAGCTGCTGCATTCAGGAATCAGTGTACCGGAAATATGGAAATCCTTCTATACCACTCCTCTGCACAAAGGTGGCAACTCTGTTGAACCCTCTAACTATAGATCAATTGCTATTCTCTCACCGCTAAGATCCTTGAAAAATGTCTACATACTCAAATACTGTCCCATCTCATTCACGAAAATCTCATCCGCTCACAACATGGTTTCCACCCTAAACGCAGTACCTCAACTGCATTGCTATCCTTTACTCAAAAGTTTGCAGAAGCTAGGGACAATCTCCTTGTCTCCTGTCCATTCCTTGATCTCTCTAAAACCTTCGACACTGTGTCTCATCCCATCCTTAACAAACTCTCAGACCTAAAACTCTCTCCTTCTACTCTTGGCTGGTTCCAATCCTACTTTTCTGGCAGAAAACAAGCTGTTAGATGGCAGCAGGCCTTTTCACCCTTCCTTGCTGTTCAAACAGGAGTACCCCAAGGCTCCATACTTGGGCCGCTCCTTTTCACACATTTTTACCAACAACCTACATTCATCCTGCAGTCTCTCATTTCTAATACAATACGCAGATGACTCTACTCTCTTATCTATCTCCAATACTATCTCTGAACTACACACGCTAAGAGAGAATTCCTTTATCTCTGTTGAAAAATGGCTCAGAAATAATCAACTAAGCCTTAACTTGAAGAAAATTCAACTCCTTCTCTTCCTACCTCGGACACTCTCTCACCTTAAATCTAACTTTTCTCATTCCTCCCTAGCTGGCACCACTATCTCCCCTGCCTTACACACCAAACTTCTTGGGGTAATAATTGACGACTGATTAAAATTTGACTTGCAGGCCATCAAAAAAAAAAACACCAAAAACTTGGATTACTTTATAGGAACAAAAAATTCCTCACTACTGCCACTAAACACACTCTTGCACAAGCATTTCTCTTACCTAGTCTTCTATATGCTTCCCCCATCCTTACCACTATCCAAACTACCTCAATGCAGAAACTGGGACAAACATACAACAAAACTGACAGATTTATTCTAAACCAATCACTCACTTCACATCACTGCCTCTCACAACACAAACTTCAGTAGCTGGAATTTCCACACCTTCGCCTCCAATCGGAACTCCACACTGCCTTTTCTATACTCAACAACCCCTCTGCCTGCCCTGCTCTCGCCTCCCATGTTAGTCTCTACTCTCCCACCTGGCCTCTCCGGAGTGTTGATCAGCATCTTCTCAGTTCATAAACCCAAAAGGAATATTGGCAAACTATTTTACAAACACTCTGTCTCACTAAATTGGAACAAACTCCCTCTCCATATTAGATCCAACCTTTTCTTTCCCTGTTTTAAAAATGAGTTTAAATCCCGCCTACTAAACTTGAAATTATGCCGTTGCCTTGACCGCATGTAGTCTTAGTCTGTCTGACTGTATAACCTGTTGCAACTCCTAACTTTCTTTCTCTGTTAGTAACTTCTGTGTAAACTAACCTCCCAAACCCTCAGCTCTACTACTATAGCCCTACTATAGCCCCCTCCTTTCTCTCCCCCCTCCCATTCTCCACACTATTTATCTCCCCCCCCCACTTCCTATCAATGTCTATACATTGTCCTTCTTTTGAACAATGATTATATCTTTGTTTTTACTCTCGTATGTAGTAAAATTTAGACCACTGCTATCAGTGCAACCCTTAATGTTCATAATTTTTTCTTTTGTTTTTCTCTTTATAATTAATTTCATATTTGCATACTTATTTTTAATAGTTTTTGTCCTGTGTGTTTATCTTTGCTTATGTTTGCCGGGACTCTTTCCCCTTGGGTCTCCACTGAAAATGGGTAGCTTACTACAAGTGCAATGCAAATAGTTAATAGCCTTTTCTTTTTTACAATTATTATGTATTGTGATTGTTATTTAATATTTATATGTTGTTACTTATCTTTACTTATGTTTGCTGGGGCTTTTCCCCTCAGGTCTCCTGTAAAAATGGGTTTGTTTGCAAACTCAGTTGTACTAACCCGGTTAAAAATATGAAATAAATAAATAAAATAAATAAATATTATATAAACGAGTAACTATAAACTTGTTGTCTCAGCAATCAGTGCCAAAATAACAAGTCAACCATGCATGAAAATTGGGCAGTAAAACTTAAAATGTGGTAATCATTAACAATTTGCTGTCCTAAAAAAAGGATTACTGCAATAAAATATGGAACGTATACGGAGGGGTGGATTTTTTTTTTTTATTGGGTCCTTAATGATTCTACTTGAAGACTTTTTGTCTCTTTTGCACACTTGGATAAAAAACAGAATGCCATCTTATAAGCTAGATGCTTTGAGCATAAGCCATATTTTACTTACGGTATGCTGAAAGCTGCGATAATTATGAAACCCAAGTACATATCAGTCTACGCCTTTTGTAATGAAGCCTGATGTGCTGGTTTAATTACTGGGATAGGCACTGGAGTAGCTGACCAGGAAGGGATGGGTGTGAACTGCCATTGTTGTCTCAATCAACATGGAAGAAAGTGTTGATGTAGCTGCACCTAGGAAAAGGCGTATGTTGGGTTAGCCCACTGGTAGAACTAAATGGACATGAGCTTAGCCAAGGAGTACATTTCACTCTAGGCTGAACCTACTGGAAGTGTTTTTAAGTCAGAACTCACACTACCAAAACTACAGTGGGAGGGGGTATTTAAAAACATAGTCCAAACAACTGAGTCATCTTTAGATGTCAGCTTCTTGGCATTCAACTCCCCTCAATTCTCTTTCCTAACATAAGATGAGGTTACCAAAAGATAATCCCTCCAGGAAAGGGTTTCCTGTCGTGGGATAATATGGGCAGTAATGCCCGGCACGATGTTGGGAGATGAATGAGTGAGCAGAGTGTCTGGTAGGCTTGACGTTCAATGGTTGGAACTGTATCTAGTGAGTCTGTTTTTTAACGGCCTGCTTTTTAAAGCTGTGCATGTCATCAGTTATTGAGCCACTATGTTGACATTTTCTCTTTTTAGATTTTTATGGGTAATTTATACATTTTCCACAATGGTTTGAAAATGAAACTTGGCAGACCCTTAGCAGACATATCACTGCTCTCTAAGCAAAATGGTGCCTTCTCAGAGTAAACAAAAAAAATTACCTTTAAGTGATTTACCCAGGGTCGTGTACCATTTAAATGGAACTTGACCAAATCAAATCAAACACAGCAGTAAAATTCACAAAAGGCCTTATTGTTAAAGTAATGGACTGCTAACGCAGTGCATTCTGCACCAATACAGATTCCTACAACATCCACCTGTAGGCTTTCTAGTTTGCATTATAAGTAATGGAACCAGATGTGAGCTACCATGTGAAACCTAAAAGCAGGCAGTCATTCCTGTTGCGACTTATGTAATTAATAAACACTAAGTAAATAATTTGTTCTGAAAAAAGAAATCACTATATACAGGATTTCTATAATAAGTATTTTAATGACTACAAGTGGAAGCAAACGTGACAATGTTTTGTCCTAAACATGTAGCCTATACTGCAGAGGAATAGCTAGGGCTGTGTGAAGGGGCAGCAGCCCCAGGTGCAGGGTGTCAGGGGTGTGTGCAGGTGCAGGTGCCAGGGGTGTGATGGGTAGATGCTGACTGACAATGTTTTGTCCTAAACATGTAGCCTATACTGCAGAGGAATAGCTAGGGCTGTGTGAAGGGGCAGCAGCCCCAGGTGCAGGGTGTCAGGGGTGTGTGCAGGTGCAGGTGCCAGGGGTGTGATGGGTAGATGCTGACTGACAATGTTTTGTCCTAAACATGTAGTCTACACTGCAGAGGAATAGCTAGGGCTGTGTGAACAACTCCAGGTCAGGGTGTCATGGGTGTGCGCAGGTGCAGGGTGTCAGGGGTGTGAGGGGTAAATGCTCACTGAGAATGTTTTGTCCTAAACATGTAGTCTACACTGCAGAGGAATAGCTAGGGCTGTGTGAAGGGGCAGCAGCCCCAGGTGCAGGGTGTCAGCAGTGTGATGGGTAGATGTTGACTGGGAAGTAATGTAGAACTGGCATTCAGACATTCAGGGCTTTATCACTCCATGTGTATATTTGTCTGTAATAAAGCCACTTGTTCCATTTGCTCCTTTTGTTTGTTTTTCTTTTTATGTTGGTCGTCATCTGAGGGAGGACTGTTTTTTTAGCTTCTCAACTTATAGGCGAGGGTGCCAAAACAGGGAACTGCACTGGGGCACAATAAGCTGGTTACACTTCTGGTATGTTGAGTGGGGCAGCTAGACTCCTTAGACAGGATTCAAAAATAAGACATATTTTCAAATTTTGCATGTGAATATAGAATTTGGATACATTATACAAGGCTACCAGTTATCTTACAAGGAGATGGCCACACTACTGCTAACCAGGAGATTCATATTGATGGTATGTGTTGAGATACACAGTATTACTGCACAACTTAAACACAAATGCTAGTTGAGAACCTATTACAATGTGCTATATCAGAAAATGTCTTCTTTTGGATTTTCCTGGTTAGGTGTCACCACAGCGGAACTCCGGTCTGCTAATGATTGGCAGTAGATTTTTACATGCTAAGTTGCTGGCCCTGACGCACAACCTTCAACGAAGGTACACCCATTCACGCATGTCTCCACACAGAAGATGCTCTAGCTGAGAATCGAACAGGACAATGTGTTACTGTGAGGCGACAATGCTACCGCAGCACCACCACCGCAGTACTACAGTTAAAAGTATTTAAGCCATCAGAACACAGATGTATCTTACTTATAGTTCTCTACCATACTTAGGTGAATAAAATGGATCAGTATCCATTTGCTTCTCTATTCTCCAAGTGCTAGATTATTTCTAATTCCAAAACAGTGTAAGAAACTTCTCCATGTGGAAGATTTGCAGTCCATATTTCTCTAGTTAATCACTGTATATTAATCAGATCAGACAACAGAAGTAGAAGGAGCGGACTTAAGCTCACTTAAATATTTGTTTTACTTGGATCGCTTGTCTGTGTACTTAATAAAGGATTTTCGACTGGAAACAGACAGCCTGCCTTGCTTGGATTACTTTTGAATACTCAGTAATTCTGTACAATATTTTAAATGATATATTTTTTATTTTTTTTACTTAAGACGAGTTTTGTTTTTTGGACCCACTATACTTGTTTAGTGGGTTGTTTGAGACTTTGGGGATACCACGGAAATTACTTGATTCTTTCAAATTCCCAATCTTAGATCTCATACATATAAACATTCACATTTTCTATAATAGTCCGTTGACTCCAATATCACTGATTACAGTGTAATTTGAAAAATTGTGTTTTTTTGTGCAACAGATGTACATCGTCAGCTGAAATCAGTGGTTAACTAGCATGCCCCCATATACTTCTTTAGGCAGCAGCCAGAATCAGTCTAAGCACATGCAAAAATAGAACTGAATAAGATGAAAATTAGTTACCTTGTTACTACTCATCATATGTAGCATACAAATCACAAGATTATTTTGAAGAATTACGTTATGCAAACGCAACTAGCAGCTTGTTGCTGTTTCCAGATTAATCAGCAGGGAAGAACTGATTGCCAGTGTAATACCATTATGAAGGATCCCTTGACATGGAAAAGAGCATCAGAATTTTGCTGGACTAATTTTTTTTCCTAATGATGATTGCAGAAGAAAGTGCCAAGAATGGCCAATTTGTGAAATTGTAACAACGCTGATATTTATGAAAAGTGCGCTGAGAAAATAGAATCTCCATGCTTGTTCAAGAGCACAACAACCTTGAATTCATGGCAAAACTGGTGGAACTATGCACAATAGCCAAAGCAATCCATGGGCTCTCACAGGATCATGGGTGCTGGAACCATAGGGCGAGGGGTAGCAAGAGCTCTTTCACTTTCAACAGATGCCCTGTGTCCTCAAACTGCCACTAGAGTAGAGATTGCACTGAATCATTCACACTGGCATTTCCAACATAACCACACGCAGAGACAGCTGGAGGAAGACGATTTGAATAATAAATCATCTTCCAGCTCCCCAAGCTTGTAGTTACAATGGAAATGCCTATGTGAGTGTTTTTTGAGCACACCAATCAACTTCTTTCACCAAGAATTTTGGATAAAGCCAAAAATAACAGGGGAATAAAGGCTCAAAACCAGGGGATAATTTTTTTTATCTATTACTTATTCATTTAAAATTTTAACAGAACAGTTTTTACATCAGCATGCATTTTCTGAACAATAAAAGTATGAAACTTTAATTTCTGGCATTAGTGACTGACTGTAATCTGTACACCTCTCAACTTTTGCTTAAGAATTTCTGGACAAAGCAAAAAATAATGGGGGGTAAAGGACCAATATCAGAGACAGATTTTTAAATATTGCTCTTATAAACTTAGAAAATTGCTAGAACAACAGGTTTTGCATTACCATGTATTTTCTGAAGCATGTAAAGTTTCACACTCAGATGTTTCATTATTTAGTGAGCACAGTTCTCAGTAATTTGCCAGAAACCCCACAAATATTTTGAGGAGCAGACCAAAAATGGAGCAATAATCTTGACATTCTGGGAATTCTGAAGAGACGAAAGGTATGATCCTGAGTGATTTACCATAAAATCAAATATGTAATGAGTAACAGGGCAAAACTATGAGGTGAAATCAGGGATGTTCTGCAAAATTCTGAACAGTTTGTTTACTGATTGATTGATTGCTGTTTGTTTACAAAGAAGGTGGGCTAGTTGACTGACCTTTTCAAACACAGCCCAGGATCATTAGCAGTAAGGACAACCCTTTACCAAAGTACAATACAATCTCTCCTCTGCTACTTTCCTAGACCTGTCTAAAGCATTTGACATGGTCCCACACAAACAACTCATCTCTGTCCTCAATAACCTATCCTTCTCTCAATCAGTCACCAACTGGTTTCAGAGTTACCTGTCTGACCGCCAACAATCCGTTGTATGGCAGAATAACATATCTCCCCAACTACCTGTCTCCATAGGGATTCTCCAAGGATCCATCCTTGGACCCCTACTCTTCTCTGTTTTCACCAATAATCTAGCCTCTGCCACCAAACATGGTACACTCATACAATACGCAGGTGACTCAACCATCATCTGCTCAGCCCAGTCCCTACCCAAACTGCAAAATTTCACACAGAAAGCCTTTTCCTCTGTTGAAACTTAGTTATCTGATGCCCAATTAATACTCAACACAAACAAAACTAAACTACTCATCTTCCAACCCACCAAACATACTCAAAACAACTCTCACTTTAACATCACAGCAAAAGACAACACCACTATATACCCAACTGAACACACCAAATTGCTAGGAGTGGAAATAGACAATAAACTAAAATTTGACATTCACATATCCATGACCATAAAAAAGTCCACAAAAAACTAGTAGCAGTATACAAAAATAAGCAACTTCTCACCAAAGAAGCAAAGATTTCAATAGCAAATTCCCACCTTATCTCCACCCTACTTTGTGCCTCTCCAATATATACCAACCTAAGGCAATGCGATCTAAACAAGCTAGAGACCTGCTACTACAAAATCGCCAAATTCGCCACAGGGGCATCCTACCATAGTCACCACTGTCTCCACTTGCTGAACTGGGCTGGCTTGATCTCCCTCACCTCCTTCAATGGTATCAACTATCACTTGCCCACAAACTAGTAAACCATCCACTAAATGTCCCATCCCTCCAGAATCTACTCCAACCGTATCGCACCACCAGACCACTAAGATCCAGCAACAAAAATCACTTGCAGATCACTAAAGCCAATAACTCTGCTGGTGAAGCACTATTCTCTTGCGCCTTAGCCAAATTATGGAACTCCCTCCCACCCACAATTACCTCCGTACCATCATGCACCCACTTCAAAGCTTTACTAAAAGCGCACCTAAAAATATGCTGGCTATGCCCTTGCAACTCCCACTCTAATATCACTCACCCCATCCAACCACTACCTTTCTTTCCATCCCACTAATTACCTTGATTATAGCAAGCTCAGATGCTCATAAGCCAAGTACTTATTATACAGCAGGAACTTCTTATTGTAACATTTGTTAATGTCTGTTATGTACTTCGCAGATAAAGATTCTAGTTGTCTACTGATGTACTATGTTCTTCATCTGTAAATATGTTTGTAATTAATTGCTATGTTAAATTGTTAATCGCTATGTAATCCATTGTAACTACTGTCTGTTTATTTTAACTGTGGAGCTTTTCTCCCCGGGCCTCCGCTGAAAACGCACCTACGTCCAGTCGGACACTCCCGGTCAACAAATGTAAATAAATAAATAAATAAAACAATAGGACATTATATTCATGAATGTACTTTGTACAGCTGAGGTATGCTCTACAAGTAAAGTTTAATGTCCATGAGTCATTATATTCATGTACATACTTTGTACAGCTGAGGTATGCTCTACAAGTAAAGTTTAATGCCCATGGGTCATTATAGTCATATACGTACTTTGTACAACTGAGGTATGCTCTACAAGTAAAGTTTAATGTCCATGAGTCATTATATTCATGTACATACTTTGTACAGCTGAGGTATGCTCTACAAGTAAGGTTTAATGTCCGTGAGTCATTATATTCTTGTACATACTTTGTACAGCTGAGGTATGCTCTACAAGTAGTGTTTAATGTCCATGAGTCATTATATTCATGTACGTACTTTGTACAGTAGAGGTATGCTTTACAAGTAGTGTTTAATGTCCATGAGTCATTATATTCATGTACATACTTTGTACAGTAGAGGTATGGTCTACAAGTAAAGTTCAATTTCCATGAGTTAGTGCAGACCTGTATATTTATTGCCTTTCAAACAGTGAGTACCAGGACAGGCTTTCACTCTCTTGTCTAATATCCTGCTTTAGGCAGAATTTCCCACAGAGGTTCATTTCATTGGAGCTAGACTGACTTACAACATAGTAATCATTTCTGCAGTATTCAGTTATTCATTCATTCTCTTACACCCGCTTTATGCTATTTAGGATTATTATGGTTATAGGCAGAGATTTCCTGACAACCTATGGAGTAAGCCATAAAACTAGCTAAAACTCATAAATATGTCAAGGCTAACAAATCTTACATCTGTCCATGCCTTCCCAGGACCTTAGGCAGTACCACCTTTTGTTCAGGAGGCCACACCAGTAAAACTCGAGTAAATTTGTGGACACCCATTTAGTCACTAGTTTATTTTTAAAGTAATACAGAGAATCGCACTGCTTAACATGTAGTGGAAGTCTATTCTAAAGGTATAGGAGGTGCTGCCTTATAAGCATGCCTCTCCACTGTGATGCATTTATCTGCTGGTGAAGATTTAGGTCCCTGATTCTAATACTGGTGGAGATATTAGACATGAAGAGAAACAGGAGGTCTCTAATGGTGCAGTAAACAAGACAGGTGGCCTGATCAATGCTGACTATTGTGATTATCTCTTTAGACCACGCTGATATTCACTTGGCAATTAGGTGGGCTAAATAAAAGGATTTCCTGACAGCTGTTGTCACATGATGGTCAAAAGAGAGGGAGCAATTAGCCCAAGTTTCCATGTCTGACAAAATTTTCTTTTTCCACTGGTGTGTTGGCTATACAGTATGATAAAGGGAAGGGTTGTCTACCAAAAGTGGCACTACACCTTTTAGCGGTTTGAGCTCATTTTTACTACACCCTGGGTTTGTTAGGGAAAGTTCAGTCAGAAGAGTTTGGGTATCATCGGGTTACGTAACAACCACCAGTTTGCAGTCATTGGCAAACTTGGTAAACCAGCAGTCTTGGCTGTCAACTTGGAGATCTGAGAAGTAAATACCAAAAAAGAAAGGTTCCCGTATGGAGCCATGTGGGGCACCACTGGTCACTTTCATTCTTACTAATGAGGCACTAAAAATTCACATTGTGTGGGTTCTGCCTTTCAGTCAGTTTGCTAATCATCTTACAACATAATGGTCGATTTTAAGTAATTAGATTTTGGATGATGCCAACATGAGGAATGGTGCTAAATACCTTCAGCAGGTCAAGATACACCACTGTAATTCTTTTGAAGGAGTTTACCAGATTAACTGGACAAGATCTACCATTCACAAAGTCAAACTGTTGGGGTCATATCAAACAAGAAATTTGATATCACAGTTAATGAGGTTAGTTATGATACATCCCATAGTTTTGCAGATGAGGCTTGTAAGGCTACTAAAACTTCAAATAACTAGGTCAGTTTGCAAGGCCACCCTCATGAAGGACTTTCACCACTACAGTGCACAAATCATCAAAGACAAAGCCAGCAGCTAGACTTAGGTTAAACAGCTTGAGAAGTGTCTGCAAGGGCATGTTTAACACTATTACACAACCAGGTATATGATATGTAGTAGTAAATAAAGATACAATCAAAATGCTGTTGTATACCAGAAAAATGACAAAAACAAGCATAATGCATGTTTTTTTTTACTCAGGTGCTACAGTGTTAAACATTTTTTATAGAGAGTAATAAACCTTGTTGATATGCTGTGTGATATACTTAAAGGGGTAGTCTCTGCAGTACTGAATATTTTGACTCTGGATTTGGTGAAATTAAACCCTTGGAAAAGGATTTCATGGGCCTCCTGCTGTCCCCTCCCCAGTGTGCCCCTACTCTCCCCCATCCTGGCCTTGCCACACTATTTAGTTTTTTTTTTTTTTTTGTCTTCTTACACTTTTTTGCACACCTCTGATTTTTCCTGCTTTGTTTCAATATCCCCCAACTGCCCACAATTACACCACAATAAATAAAGAGGAAGTAATCAAATTAAGCTATAGGTCTCACCCCCCCCAGAGCCATTGAGATCTAGGGGCTCTGAGTTACATTTTACAGATTTTTTTAAAGCTTTTTAAGACAAAGATGGCCTGAACAAAAATGGTGCTCAGGAAAGAGCTTCATTCTTATTCTTCATTTTATTTCTGCATCCTTTCACCGCTCCCTAAGTGGACAAGACCGCAGTGTAATAACTGTGGAGGAAATAACAGAATTAAGCTGATAGTCTGGAGGATGATTGGGCCTCAGAAGGCATGGGATTCTAGATAATGTGAGGTACACTTCAGAGATTTTCCCCCAGCCTTTCGTTGCAGTTATGCCTGGACAAAAGTTATGACTAACTAAAGAAATACAATCTTATTTTTTCATTCAAGGAAGAAATAAATTGTGAACGAGGCTTAATGATCAAACTTGACAAAAAGTAGTTCCCAATCAACTGACAAGATAAATGCTTGTGAAAATACATGAGTCATATCTTAGAACATTTCTATCTCCCTGTCAAAAGAAAAAAAAGATAGTCGCCTTCCGTGTATCCCTCTAATGTTAGATTGGGATGAAAATGAATGTATAAATGGCCTCAGCTGTATATTTCAACTTCCTGCTGTCTCACATCATACAGCTTGCCTTTTCACACACCCCCACCCCTAACAGACAGCTGCTATCTGTGTAACCATCTGACAACACAAATATAGTAACATATTTTAACATGTTGATCACAGATGTATATTCACAATTTGCCAACTTACTCCGACCTAAAACTCCTAGGGGGTTGGGAGGGTAGCCTAATGATTAAGGTGTTTGCCTTACAAACACAAGGTGCAGGGTTTGAGTCTCATAAGGGATAATTGGCTAGGCTTAAAAATGGCTCGCAAGGGCAGTTAGCTTAGTACTAATCTATGAACCTACCTGCCAAAGCTAGCCACCTGTATATACTTCTGGTATGTAACTGTGAGAAAAGAGGAAAAAAATATCAGTCATGTATTCCACCCTGTTGCTCCTGGATAGGACACTGCTTCTACACAAGCTATAGTGATACGTGCATACCTGTGAGCTATGATTATGTGAAAAGTTAAAGAAATAATAACCACACTGTGACAGCCTCACAAAAGCCACAGTGACTTTCTGTGCATACCTCTCAGATTTAATTGTCAGGAGAATTCAAAGTCTGCTCTTCACTTTTTCCCTTAGAACTGCTCTATCTCTCAATTTAAACACCATATTCTCATTCTAAGGCCCTTCACTGGTCCAATTAAGTAATCCTACACAGTTAGCACTATTAAACCATAAGCACTACTTACTCTTATACTCTCTACGATTACCCTGTCCTCTATTGGTCCGTCTTAAATTCAGTTTCCCTATTACTCTAGCATGTCCAAAGGTCAGTCAATGGTTTCCTCTCCAGTCCAGCTGGTGAATCTGGGAATTTTGAGGCAATGTTACAACTGTCTCATGTACACGGACAACCCTCTCCTCCTCCAAACAGGTTCAAATATATGTGAGAGATGCAACTATTTAGCCAAACTGGAGGCTGAGCTCTCTCATCTCAAAACTGGTGTAACCAGTCAGGAGGAGAAGGTAACCTCACACAACACAATTCCAGTATCACATAGTCCCACCACATCAGCGAACCAAACACATAAATGCAGAAAAACATACTCTGAGGCTCTAAATAAAAATCTACCTAAGCAACAGAGCTCTCCAAAGCAGACATCCAAGCAAACGCTACCTCAAAACAAAACACACACAACACATAACCCGCAAAGTCAGTGTGCTAAGCAGCCACAGCCCTTAAGGCTGAATAACACACCTGATACTCTTGTTATAGGTGACTCTATTGTCAGACACACTGACGTCCCGCTCACCAGGCTGAATAAAGAGAAGGTCACAGTGAGCTGCCTGTCGGCGCTAGGATCCGCCACATAACGCAAGCACTCAGGTCACTCCAAAGCAAATACAAATATGACTCAGTCATTGTACATGCTGGTGTGAATGACCTGAGATGTACCTCCCTGGACTACATGAAAAGAGACATAGAGGAGCTCTCTGATCATGTAGCCCAGGCTGGTATGACCCTGACCTTGAGCAGCATCTTACCCTCACCTAGAATGATGCCACAGTACAAAGATAAAATGATCGATTTTAACAATTGGCTAAAATTTTGGTGTCATTCAAAGGGGATCCAGTGTCTGTCAGCCTGGGATGGCATGCTCGACAAGCCACGTTGCTTCGCTAGGGACGGCTTGCACCTGTCACCACTGGGCTTTCGGATATTGGCAAAGGCTCTTGCCACCCCATAGTGCCTTTTTAGGCAAGGCTCAAAAGTCAAACCCACCCTCATAGACAGCACAAGGAACAAGAAACTAAGGGTAATGCTGCTAAACGCCAGAAGTCTTAACCTCAAGATGCACGCACTCGAAGCTCTCCTCAGTATGGAGAACATCGATATCTGTGCAGTGACAGAAACCTGGTTCAAGGCTCCAGAGAGCACCCCAGCACTAACAGGCTATACCTCATATCATGCTTTTCGCCCCAAAACCCGGACCGAACCACAAAGGAGGAGTTTCCATATTTATCAAGGATATCCACACCTCCAGGTTAGTGGCATTGCACGGAGACCATCCATGTGCAACTAACAGTGGGCAAGACTGCTTTTCAGTTTATAGCATCCTACAGACCACCCTCTCAAAGTCAGGAATCCCATTGCTTTCCTGAAAACATTGGAGAACATGAAGATCTCTCCGAACACCATTATATTGGGCGACTTCAACTACCCAAACATTGACTGGAAGCACTACTCAAGCCCCAGCACCTTAGCCCAAAGATTCCTGGAAATTATAAACTCAAATGCTATGGAACAACTAGTCACCACTCCCACAAGAGGGGACAACATACTAGACCTGATCATTACCAACATGGGGACTCTATGCTCCACACCAGAAGTATATCCCTCATTGGTAAGATCAGACCATAAATTAATTTCACTGGATGTCCACATCCCGACCCCACCCCCAGCCCAGAAAACCACAGTGAAAAACCTCTCAAAAGTGAACTTCTCACTTCTCAAAACCGAAGTGGAATCCTTCAAGGCCCCAGGGACAGTGGAAACTACAGCCCAAACTGCAGAATCCTATATAAATGCATTCTACGGACATCTCCAGGAATGCATGGATCATGCTGTCCCAAACAAAACCAAGACCCAATCATCCAAAGGCAGGCGTCCAGTCTGGTGGACCCCTGCCATAAATAAACTGTACAACAGAAGGAGGAAGCTACTACATGATAGAACAAAATCCCTAATAGGGAAGGCATCTCTGATCAGTACTAGCAAAAAATTACGATCCCTCATAAAATCCTCCAAGGCCAGCTTGAGAGAAAAATTGCACAGGACACCAAAGACAATCATAAGGCTTTTCAGTTATGTTAGAAACCTGGGATGCAACTCCCAGACTTGTTCTGAGTTGATTCTAAACGACAAAAAATGCACTGAACCCACAGACATCGCCAATATCCTGGCAGGCAGGTTCAGTGCAAACTTCCACCCCTCCCCCAAAAGAGCAAGTATCTATCCCGGCAGAGGGCTGCCTCCCAAACATCTCAGATGCTCAGGTGAAGGCTGCCCTCTCCAAAGCAAAAAACACTGCTTCCATGGGACCAGATGGCGTCCCAGGTTGCGTCCTACATGAACTACAAGAGGAACTAATCCCTCAAATAAAACAGCTATACAATCTCAGCCTCACTACAGGATATGTGCCCACAGAATGGCGTACAGCAACAGTGGTCCCACTCCACAAAGGTGGAGCCTCTACGTACCCTGGAAACTATCGCTCCATAAGCCTGACTAGCTTAGTCTGTAAGGCTATGGAGAGGATCATCATGGAGCTCATAAACAAAGACATTGGGGACCTACAGACACTAGATCCTACCCAGTTCGGCTTTGTCAAGGGCAGATCCTGCCTTTTGAACCTGGCTGACTTCTTTGAAACAGTCACCAAAGCCATAGATGAAGGGAAGGTAGTCCACACAGCCTATCTGGACCTTGCAAAGGCATTTGACACAATACCCCACTCGGGCATCATAGATAAGCTATCCAGCTTAAATATAAACTCCTATGTCACAAGATGGGTAACTGGCTCAAAGACAGAACCCACAGAGTGAGAGTTGCTGGAGCCATGTCAGACTCAAAACCGGTCACAAGTGGCGTCCCACAGGGTTCTGTCCTGGGACCACTCTTGTTCGGTATATACTTTTCCGAGGTACAGGCAAACGTGGGAGGACTATGGCTCACCAAGTTCACAGATGACTGCAAACTGGGCGCCATAATCAACTCTCCAGCTGACACAAACATCCTTCAAAAAGGTCTCACAGAGACAGATAACTGGTGCCAGTGCCATGGTTTAAAGCTAAATGCCAAAAAATGTATAGTCATACTCTTTGGCAAAAACAATGTGCCCACAAATTACCACATAGGCGGAAACCCATTAAGTACAGAGAAAGTTATAGGGACCTGGGGACCCAAGTTGATAGCAATCTCTCCTTTGAAAACCACATTGCCAAAGTGGTTAGAAAGACCTTCTACATAGCCCACCTCATCACAAAGGGTTTCACATCTAGATCAAGAGAGGTAATCGTGCCCTTTATTCATCCTCATCAGGCCCATCATAGAATACAATGCCCCTTTTGGGATGTACCTTACCCGACACCTGCAGCAATTAGAAAGACCCCAAAAGTATCTCACCAAGAGGATCAAGGGTCTCAAACAGATGCCATATACTTCTCGGTTAAAAAAACTCCAACTCTACTCAGTTGCATACCGCCTACTTCGAGGCGATCTATGCCTGACATACAAAGCTATGTCAAATCCAGAATTAATGGACATGCTCCACCTCAGTAAATCTAAATCCCTTAGAGCCACATGCTCGAGGGACTTGAACCTCAGCACAGAAATAAATAGAACTTGCTGGAGGGACAGGTTCATAACCCAGAGGCTCCCTTCGCTCTGGAATAGAATTCCAGTTCATGTGAGGCAGAGCACCTCACTGAATCTCTTCAAGAAGAATCTCGATAAGTGGATGGGGGATCGTAGGTTTGTCCCAGGGATTACTCCCGTGTCACTATTAGACAGAGGCACAGTAAACTAAACCTTAAAAAGGGCACAGTATACTCAAATCAAGGGGTGGCGTAAGCCATACAGAATCGGGCTAGGCTTATAATTGCCCCAGGGCAGATAGCCTAGTATGAACCTATGAACCTATGAACCTATAATGACTGCACTTTCGAAAAACAACGAAAGACCACCAAGATAAAGGAATGGCACTTAAATAAAAAATATCCACATAAACGAAGTGCCATGCCACCAAGGTTGTAGGTTATTACATTTATTCAAATTAAAAGTAAGAATAAAAATGGGTAAGCACTTTCATGATACAATAGATTGCTTTATTAGACAGTCACATTAAAAAGAACCATCTATATAGCAAAAGCACTGTGACATCATTTCCTGTTGCCAGAAGCATGTAAACATTTTTAAACAGCAATAAAATATTACATCACATAGTAGCAATATATTTACAAAACACCAAAGTATAAAACTTTAAAACATTCATATAAAAAATATATATACACACATTTTAATGTGGGAGTGGGTGTGCCTTCAACATAGGCTTCAGGGAAACAACCTCATTTAGTCTTGGAATCTTATCTGCTTGGAGTGATAAAATCCAGGCTTGTTCCCTTGCCTCTGTCTTATTCTTAAGATCCCCACCTCTAATATCAGTTCCAATTACCTCCGGTGCCAGAAACTTAAACTTATGGGAGTTCCCTTCAGCTACCACATGGTGTGCTAATGCATTTTCCTGCCTCCCATTCCTAATGAATCTCAAGTGATCCAAAATCCATTCCTTAAAGCGAAGATTGGTATTCCCTATGTAAAAAAGCATAACAGAGGGTGCAGAATGCCAAGTAAATTACATACACTCAACAGAAAAACCTAAATCAGGATGCTTAAAAACCATGCCAGGTTGTATAGAACTACATGCGCTAAACCTTCGACAGGGATAAGTGCCTTACCACTGGGATTGCGGAAACCCTCCTAATGCTTCCTTTCTATAGCATAGTTGTCTCTTCAGATTGGGGTTGTTTCTAAAAGAAAACCATGGAACTTCTGATACAACTCCACTCAATTTTTCAGAGACAGTTAGTATCCCCCAATGTTTCTTCACTATATCACAGAAAGTATTTACATCACTTAAAAATGTGAATGGAACCCACACTGTACGTTGTGGATCAAATATAAGGGATGCCTCTCCCGCAGATAGCTGTTGGGCATAATATGCTCGTCACTTGCCTTTCCTTTCTTGACAGACTTGGACTATACAACTATCTACCTCATCCTGTGTATGCTAGAAAGTCAGATCTCAAACTCCTTCTGCAGAAGGCTATCGTTATTACAAAGCCTCATAGCTCATAATGAGCTGAGGATGCATGCTCTTCTTATGCAGTCATACATTCTTCCTAGTGGCCTTTTTAAAAACCTTGGTCGTAACACAACCTAGTGCTGATTTACTGATGGATACGTCTAAAAATGCAATCTCTTTATCAGACGCTGTGTATGTGAATCTCAGGAAATCAGTTGTAGAATGTAAAAACATAACAAATTCTGATAGCAGTTGAAGCGAGCCATCCCATAATAAAAAGAATATCATCCACAAATCTTTTGTAGCACAAAATATGATGATGGAACACGTTACCAGTTAATACTGTACTTCCTTCTCATTGTGTCAATGCTAGGTTGGCATAGCTATTAGCACATGCTGTGCCCATTGCCACGCCAACTTTCTACAGAAAAAAATTCTCATTAAAAACAAACAAATTATTTTCTAAAACAATTTCCAAAAGAGAACAGATAAGTTCAATTTTGTCACGTGAAAATCCCATCTCTCCCAGTCAAGAAAGTCCTCATATTCTCTATTCCCTAAACATTGGGGATAACTGTAAATAAAGATGCCACACCCATTGTCACAAAGTAAAAATCAGGAATTTCAGTAAACCCAGGTACTCGATGGTGTGGACTCTGCCATAATGATTTTGTATCTCTTAAAACTGTTCCCACAACACTCAAAACTGCACTGAGCATCTTGTCTATAAATACAGAAAGGTTTTCTGTCACCCAACCTTTACTAGATACAATGGGGCACATTGGTGGTCGAACTGAACACTTTCGCTAACCCATAAAGTATGGGTATAACAGGATGCTCAACAGTAAAGTACTTATAAAGGTCCTCTGATATCATTCCTGTCATGAGAGGATCAAAAAACAAAAAGGCTACTTTTTCAGTAATTCCTGTAACCTGTAGTCTAGTGATCATCAAATAAGTAGTGTCGTCCTACAATAAAGTGTACATTCCATTAACATAGACATCTCTTTCAAATGAGACCACACCTCCCCCTTTGTCTGCAGACCATATTTCTACAGTAGATAAGTCCTTCAACTCTTCTAGTGCATTACTTTCCTCCATGTTCAAAATAAAAAAGTGAGAACTACGTTTATTTATGAAAGTTTGCCTTAACTCTTGTTCACATACATTCAAAAAATGTTTCAACTTTAGGATGTAATTTTGGTATGAATGTGCTAGGTTTCTTATCAACACATTTACCTGTTGTGATTGCTGTGGAAACATCGCAACCAAGGTGACATTCCTTGCACACAACCTTAAATCTAATAAAACATCGAGTATGGTTGCTCGTTTAGCTGGTACAAACGACAGTCCCTTGTTCAATAAATCCTTCTGTGCAGCCGTCAAAATATGTGACGATAAATTCAGAAGGTCATTTACGGCCTGTTCCTGGTTCACATCCTTGACCCTCTGTCCCCTGATATATAGGGCTGCTGAACACTCCTCCTTCTTTCCCTGCTCCTGGACCTGCTCTTGCGATGAGCTATTGATACAGGAAGGGGATCTGGTAATGGAAAAAGGAGTTTAACTGAAGTTGTGTCATTAGCCATGGTCCTTGGTGCTCCCGCTCCATTTAGTAAGGTATCTTCTACCTATACAGTCAGCATAGATTCAGGCACATCAACTCTCCCATTCACACTCGCCTGTTCTCCATTCGGGACAGCATGTTCACTATTAGCTGCCCATCCAATGACCATTGTTTCAGGCTTCCTAGTTTGTTTGGGCCAGGCAAAAACTGCTCCCTTCTTAAAGTCAGTCACATCATGCTGGAGCTTCTTCCACTTTGTTGCTTGCAGCCTGTTCTCAAAGGCAGAAATAGTGTCATATAATGTAACAAGATTATCATGAACCTTCTCTGCAGACAACTACTCATACAAATTATTTTGTAGCTCTTTAGCTTCCCTGAGCAGTGCTTCTTCGATGGGTAAGAAGTCAATCAGTAAACTCATGTAATCAAAACTCAGTTTTAGATTCAACTTTTGCCATTCTCTCAGTAATTCTAGGTGGGTGCTGCCATATGTCAGCATTTTCAACACCTCCATGATGCAGCTCTGCCTCCAAGTGGAGGCGTTGGCATTGGAGACACTTCAGTCTATAAAACCTATTGTTAAGATCCTTAAACTGGGCAAAAAACAAGGTTTGCTTTTCGGTGGAATCATCAGCCACTTCTGCCATTTCAGTTACTGGTGCAAGTAACGGATTAAGTCCCACATATAATATTCTATGAAAACGATCACTTGTTTCACCTGCACCATTGACAATGTTTTGGGCATGTGTATTACAATCCAGTTCAACTCCAGTACCCTCAGCCATGTCCCTGTGGTCTTAATCAAACAGTAAACTCAAAAAACAATGAAAGACCACCAAGATAAAGGAACGGCACTTAAACAAAAAACATTATCCATTTTTATTCTTACTTTTAAATTGACCTTTTAAAGTGGCCTGGCACTTTGTTTATTTGGGTAATGACTGCACTTTCTCCAGTCCCGAGCAAGTAATAGTGACCATCTGCATTTATTTCTGAGGTTTGATTGCCAGAGAATATAAGAAATAATAATCTCACTGTTCCCAGCCCCCACTGCCCACACACACAAGCTATAGCAACTTTCTGCATACACCCCTGAGCATGGCCAATTGTAGATCAGGTGAATCCAGGGCAAAAGACTTCAATAACCCTGTGTCCAACAACACACTTCTACAACCTGAGTTGTGGACATTGCCAGGATCTAGATGTTCTGTGATGCATTTTATTATTATTTTTGAAAGATAAAGACTTGCAGTGTATGGATCACTGTGACAGTGCTCTGAATTTGGGAAAAGGCATGCTTGTTAAGCACCATTCTGACATTTGAATGGTTCTCAAACATTTATTAAGTTCCTCCTACTATTGTAAAGTTCTAGTCACACACTAGAACATTAACAGCAATTAGCAACCACCACAAAAGAGGAGATAGAAGCTGTTAAACACTTCATTTAGATTTTTTTTCAAAAGTCCGACTGAAGTGTTCAGCAGTCTGAATGACATGTTTAACAGCATCTCACCATTCCTCTGTGGTGGCTGCTCTCTACGCGACAACAGGAAATGTGCTACAGTACTAGCTCTCTCCGTGATAACAGGAAGTGTGTTACAATACTACTGTACTTTTTTCTCTAACTTTTGACTATAAGGCTGCTGAAGCACATACAAGGCAGGTGCAACATTAGCTACAGTTGTACATTTCTATGAAACTGCTGTGCATTCATTCCAAATGTAACTCATATAAACACTATATTCATTGTGGAACAGATATGCTTCTGTTATGGCAGCAGACAGCTCAAGATTGCCCTTTTAGATCACAAAGTGTCCCTTTTGCCTTATGCCCCCACAGCCTTCAGCAGCGTTTGGCAATCCTGTGTGGAGTAGTACTAAATGTCATTAAACAGGAAGAGACATAAACCATAATAGTTAGGTGGTGAAATTCTGCAATTATTCATATATCTTACATGACCTGGTATATCTTATCATAACCCAAGCAGAGAATTATTACTTATAGTATGAGCACACAGGTCCATTATGTAATCAAAACTGTGAATCATTGGGGATTTACTAACATAAATCTCTCTAAAACCCTCCTGGCTGTTGCTCCTGTTTGTTGACTGCTCTAGGTGGTATATGATGTGGTATTGCACTAAACTGGGATTTCTTGCCTACAAAAATCTGTACAGTATCTCAGGTGGTTTTGTGCTCTCACTGGTATCCCGGCCATGAGGTCGGTATTTTTAGTAAATATTTATCCTAACCCCACCCCCTGGCAGTAATATGCTCACGAGCATCACTGTCACGGTTGCTTATGCTGACTTATATATGCTCACTGCTTTGTCTACTTGCATCAGCCTGGGCAGCTACTGAATGTGTCCTTCCTGACTGATCACTGCTTTTTGGTGATACGAGACGTCTGCCACACTACATCAAAGCAACAGAATCAGCCAATCAAGACCCACAATCAAAGCACCACCCATTCTCTCCTGACATCCTGTCAGTAGTCAGAACCACTTATCAAACCCTGGTTACTTAGATTACAGTCAGCCTTTATCCCTTCATGCTACCAAGAGGCTTACCTTTATAAATAATCCATGCAAGCCACCCAGCTTTTCAAATAAAAATACATCCAGATTGTCCAGTATTTCAGCTGCAACAAATAACATTCTTAGTCTCTCTGCCACCACGTTGTACTCAAAATCAGGTACTCCTCACCCTCCCTGACACTATGGTAATATTATAACTTGCCATATAATTGTTTTTTGCATTATCCAAAGAAAATTATTTCCGTTTTTTTTAATTCAGGGGGAAATTTAACATTTGAGGCATACAGGTAGATCTTGTGTTGTATACCTAACCAAAGGTAGTACCAACCCTGCAGGCCTGCAAACTTTATAAACAAAAGTTATGTACTCACCATAATAATAGGTCTGTGTTGTCTGACTATGTCTGATTCAAAGTGGGGACTTTGGATCTGACACAAATGTAACACTGCGCAATTCTAAGCTCAACTTGGCTCCATCTACATTACCTCTTATCTTAACTCCCTGCTCCTCCATCAACTCCCCAAATCAAGTTTGCTCCCTGTGTAATAGCAGAATGCTGCAACATATCCACAAGGAAAGGTTGAACTAGACAGAGACAGACAACATGGATCTATCGTTATGTTGAGTACATACCTTTCTTATCCGATGCTGTCTGCTCTTTCTATATTCAACCTGTGGGACACAGTTGTCAGCCAAGACTATTCCTAAGGAGGAGCTAAGGAATGTTACTCCATAACACAGTAGAGCCAAAAGAAGACCTGGACCTGGATTGAATGTCCATCTCATAATGCGACACAAAGGTATTATGGCCCAACCAAGTAGCAGCAGCACTGATATCATCTATGGGTACTCTTGAAAGAAAAGCCATAGAAGTAGCTAAAGCTCTAGCTGAATGGCCTCTAGGCTTTCATGAAGTGACTTGATAAATGCAAAGAAAATACAATCTGACAACCACTTGGATAAAATTACTTTACAGACAGGCGAGTCCAGCCTGGATTTTGAGAAGGAAATAAACAACTGGCTAGATTTCCTGAATGATTTGGTATGGTCAAGATAAAACCGTAGCTGCCTGTGCACGTCCAAACAATGCAGACGACATTATCTTTGTTGGAAAAATTGGGAAAGAACACAAGAAGATGAACTGAACTGTGGAGGTTATTTTTGAAGTTACCTTAGATAAAAGAGAATGCTTTATGGGAAGAGGCACTTTGTCCTTATATTTATTTATTTATTTTACATTTGTTGACCGGGATAGTCCATCTGGGTGTGATCCCATTTTCAGCGGAAGCCCGGGGAGAAAAGCTCCAATAAAACAAGAACAGCATTGACAGGTACAGTGTCAATTTTACATAGAATTTAACAGAAATATCTAGAGACAATAAAGAAAGTACAATATACAATAGGCACTTTAGTGAAAAGGAGAAAGTTATTACATATAGTAAAGTCATATATATATATATATATATATATATATATATATATATATATATATATATATATATATATATTTTTTTTTTTTTTTGAGGGCAGGGGTCCATCTTTAGTTGATCATTTGTGTATACTTTAATACATGTACATATGTGTACCCTTACAAAAAAGAAATTACCAAATTATACTCATTGTAGGTAGCTGATAGGTGCTGATAACAAGTGGGACTGGGGTATACACGGAGACTATAAAATTTAGGGGATGAAATTTGATGTGGGCTTATGTGGTATTAGCCTGGCTTGGTGCAGGAGCACAGCCAGTTGTTAGTGAGGTGGTCTTTGAGCAGAGTTTTGAATTGGCGTAGGTTGGTAGCATTTAGGATGTGTTGAGGGATTGAGTTCCAAAGTTTAGAAATGTGGTGGGAGTAGAGGGAGAAAAAACAAATAAGGTGGAGAAGCATCAAGTGCCTCTAATTCTGAAACACTTTTGGCAGAGGTAATCCCCACAAAAAAACATTTTCTAGGACAAAGCTTCAGATCCGAGTAGGCTGAAGGTTCAAAGGGGAGAGCAGTCAAACTTGAAGAACAAAAGGCAGATCCCATGGAGGTGTCAGATCCACACCAGAAGATCAAGAAAATCACCTTTCAAAAAGGCCTTGGAAATCTTAATAGAATCCAAGGACATCTTATCTCTGCATATATGAAAGTCTGAAATGGTCACTAACTGAACCTTGATCATTGGAAATCTAGAGCCTGAACCAAACAGCTCAGGTAAAAAAATCAAAAACTGACTTAAAGGAGCAGAGAAGGCATCAAGCCCCTGAGCCTCCGCCCAAAAAACAAATCTCTTCCATTTATTGGTGTACGCTTTTCTAGTGGATTCTTTCTGAGAGGACAACAAAATATGAATCACCACCTGTAAAAGCTTGGAATTCCTGGCCATCAACGGAAGTAGAGGAACCATGCAGTCAACTTGAGGGATTGAAGAGTGGGTAGATCCATCCTGGATGGATGAGAGATAAGATATGGAATAGGATCCAATACCTAAGGCTGGAGGGGGGGGGGGTTCAGAAGAGGCTATAGGAAGGGAAACCACACCAGTTGAGGCCAAAAGGGGGGCAATAACTGAAGCTCTGCAGTGAGCTGCTTTCTGAATAAACTTCACTATGTGGGGAAATGGGGGATACGCATAAAGGAGACCTGGAAGCCAAGCAAATAACAGACCATCCCTGGCTGCCAGTCCCAGAAGGGGAAAAGGGCCATCATAGCTGTTGCACTTGGTGTTGGAAGGGGGGCACAAACAGGTCATACAACTGAGTGTCCCAGCCCCAAAAAATCTGACCTGCCACTGCCAGATTTAGGGGCCACTCATGGGGCAACATAATTCTCCTGCTAAGATGGTCGATCAAAGGTTGGACTTCCCTGGAATATGCATTGCCACCAGATCGACAGAGAGTGTAAGAGCACATTCCCCCATTTATTGAGGTATGAAACTACAGATATCTTTTCTGTCCAAACCATGATCACACCCCTGGCAAGAACATCCTGAAGAACCTGCAATGCTAAGAGGACAGCTCTCATCTCCAGAACACTGATGTGAATGTTAGCCTCTGTGGAACACCAGGATCCTTGAACAGTTCTCTCGGCAAAAGGCCCCCACCCCAGAACCCAGAAGAATGCATCTGTGGTGACCTTGGCTAAAGGAAAAGGAATTACAAAAGGTCTTCCCTGTAGTACTAACAGAGACTGCTACCACCAGTTAATATGTTCATGACACACACTGTCAGATGTATTGGGAAATCCAAAGGATGGGTAAGGAGTAACCACTGTACAGGCACTGTTCATTGCAGGGCCTGCATACCATACCCAGCCAGAGGAACTAGCCCTATCAATGCTACCCAAAGAGCTATAGAAATGCATGAGTGAGAGGTTTGGGAGTCACAAACACTTAGAAAGCCTTAGCTCAAAGACTGAGAACTCTAAAGGATAGTAGCCTGGCTATCTTATGCACTGTGCTCAAATGACACCCTATGAACTCCAGGACTTGTACAGGCTGATGGGTCAATTTGGGGTAATTGACTATGATGCCTAATATTTTGCATAGTTGGAGCAAGGAGTCCCTAGGCAATATTAACAAAGCCTTGGTGGGACAGAGAGGAGCCAATCATATGAGTACAGAAAAAAACTGAAACCCCTGCAGCCGGAACTAGGCTGTGACCACTGCCATGCACTTGGTAAACATCGTGGGGCTATGCTGAGACCAAATGGCAGGGGCATGAAATGAAAATGACTGGCCCCCAACTGGAAGCAAAATAACTTATTAGAACACCAGTCTACCTTTATCTGATGGTAGGCATCCTTGAGATTTATTGAGCATATACAATCGTCCTTTCTCAGCAGAGGGAATATGGACTGCACCGTGACCATCTGGAAGTTGGTCTTCCTGATGAACTGGTTCTGCTTGCTCAGGTCTAAGATGCATCTAAGGTCCTGTGTCTTCTTTGGTAATAAAAAGGATCTGGAATAGACCACGGATCCTCTCTAGTCTGGAGGGACCTCTTAGTTGACTCGGTTTGCTAACAGCTTGCAGATCTCTGCCAGGAAGTCGTTGTTGAGAAGCTTTGAGATGTTTGGGAAATTCCATAAAGGGCATAACATACCCTTTAGATATGACTCTCAACACCCAGACATCAGGCAGAAGCGAGCAGTCAGGCAACCCTTAAGGATCACTGAAAAGTCCACCGGAAAAAGCCCCACAGAAGCCCTGATTATGCAGACTGCCTCTGCTCCTGCAGCAGTGTGCATTATGATTCCCCCATGTCCTTGGGAAGAACACCTGTGGGGGTGTCTTGAGAAGAAAACCAACACTGCCTGAAAAAGAGATGCTTGCCACCTTTCTGATTCCTAGAGAAGGATCGCTGGAGGTGGAAAAGCATACTTCAGTGGCAGAACGTGTCTTCCCTTTCTGTTCATTCCTTGTCAATGTGTCCTTAACCTTTGGTCCAAACAAGGAGGATCCGTCACAAGGGATACAATAATGGATGCTTTGAAGCAGTCTGTGAAGTTGCACAGCCGCATCCAGGCATGGTGCCTTAGTTCAATTCCAGAGCCTGCTGCTTTGGACACTCCATCATCACATTCAAAATAAGTCTCAATGAAATGTTGGTAATGGAAGTCAGGATGGACATAAGTCTCCAGCCTCTTCAAAGTATCTGGACACTGCTGAGTCCTGAGAGTACTTGACACTTCAGAGATCAGATCTCACTGATGCCTTGTCATATGAGATAAGTAATTAAGAGCCCTCAAAGAAAAATTGGAAGAGGCATAGGCTCACTTCCCAAACCAGAGACCCAAAACTCACAGCTCGAGGGTATTATATCAAGGAGCTCTCTTCAGAAATCTCCATTTTGGTGGCTACCACCACCATGATGGTGTCAATGGCTGCACCCCTGCTCCAATAAGTGCTGTCCTTGGGGGTGAAAGAACTTTGTCCGGATTCTGAGGTATTGGTCCTACTGTGTCAGGCTTATTCTATGCCCTCCGAGATACCAAATATATAAGTGCATCTGGAAGGGGCACCACCAGAAGCATGGATGGGCCTACATCAAAGGCCTCAGGAAAGACTGTACCCTCTGGAAAGGGAGCTTCGGTGGCCCAGCCCCCATGCTGGCAAAGCAACTCCAATAAATCTCCAAAAGAGGCATCATTACATGGGGATTTCAGGGAACCCTTTCCTTCCTCAAGGTCAGTCTCCTTGGTGAGGGATTCTTCCAGAGAATCCAAGTGCTTCCTCTTGCATTTCCTCTTTCCTGAAGGCTCCTGCTCTGACAATACAGAAGAAGGGGAAGAGTGACATATAACCCCTCTGAGGGGGGCAGACTAGAGACCCATTGAAGCAGGCTGTCTGAGAGAAGCCTGATAACTCGTCAATGGCACAGATGTAAAAAGGGAAGGGGGCTGCCAGCTGGAGATATCTGAGAACATCCTTTCCACAATAATGAAGGCTGAGACTTAAGTGGGCCTTCTGCATCTGAGGTTCCTGGAACCCAAAGGCATAGAAGACAGCCCTGATCCTGAAGGCACTGTACCCCAACTAGAGGTCGAGACCAAAGCTGAGCTAAGGCCAAGCCTAGGAGGGGGAATGATGAACCAGAGATTGGTACCATTGCTACTGCTCACTGACCTGGTTGACAGAACAGGCAAAGCCACAGAAGACAGCTTTGAGGGTCAGTATGAAGATGACCCCACATATCAGATCCAAGATGGAGAAACTCAGAACAAAGATGGAGGACAGGAGGACTCTGATGAGCTAGGATGAGTACCTTGGAAATAGGGCAAGGCTGCCTTACTCAGAATCATCAGGGAATACTTGACACAGGTTCAGCCCTCTTAGAAGTTGTTGGCATCAAAGGCGATCGGCTCAGAGATGTTGGAGCCAAGGAACCCGGGGAGGTCAAAAGCAGAACTACCTTTGGACCCAGAGAACTCAAGGGAGTCAACCCCAAGGTAGAAGCAGAGAATGACCTCTTAAACTCCTAATGGGAGTGTCTGCAGTCTTGCTCCTGAGATGATTCAGACTCAGTTGTTGGATCCAGAGAAGAAGCTGTAGGACTAGTACAAGAACTCGAAGGCAAAAGGCACTTGAGAATGAACTTCGCCTTGCACTCATTTAATTTCTGAGAGCCAGAGTTCTTGCAAATACACCCCATGTCTAAGTGTTCTGGGCCAAAGCAATACACACAATTAAGTTGAGCATCTTGACAGCACAATTCGTCCCTACAAGGGATGCACCTCTTAAACCACTTGTCCATTTCCCTCCCCAAAAAAACAAACACATACACACACTAAGAGGTATACTCTAACAGTGCAAAAAGGGCAGGGAAGGGTAGAAAGAAAGGGTCAACCTACCTAATGTTAAAAAAAATGATCACACCTACCTGTCTACAAAAGCATACACAGATCTAACACTTCAATAAAAAGGGAAAGGAAGATTCCCCATGACAAACATTTTACAAGAGGGTCTAGCACTGACAAATGAATTGTGCTAACATCATGGACTAAACTGCAATGCCAAGAAATGCATTATAGTGCCTTTTGGCAAAACTGACACCCAGGCTTATTACTCCATTGACAAGACACTCCTCAGAGTTGACGCAGTAGTCAGGAATCTGGGAACATATGTAGAGAGTAATCTGGCCTTTGTCCAACATTTAGCCAAGGTAGTATGAAAATCATTCTATGTTGTCCAACTAATAAGTAAAGGAATGGCATCCAGGTCCAAGGAAGTCATAATGCCACTTTATTTGGCCCTTATCAGACCCATCACTGAGTATAATGCACCCTTCAGCATGAGCCTGACCAGACATATGCAACTGATGGAATGCCGGCAAAGGTTCCTCATCAGGAGAAGTCAGGGTGTAAACACATTGTCCTATATAGATCACCTTAAAGCATTATATTTATACCCAGATTCCATAACAGCTTCTTCCCACATGCTATCAGACTGCTGAACAACAAACCAATAGCCTAACCAGCTAAATGGGTAAAGCATTATTTATGTGCAATATGTCATTGTTATTTACATAACTCTGTATAGCTCACTTTATACATCTCTATCTACACAAGGAAAACTGTAAACTATAAGTTTATGGCATATATTGCTAATGAGTAAGTTTTTATATCTGTGCCTATTTATTTATAGTCCTGTTTTTCATATAATCCTTATATTTCTACTGAGTATGTTCCTGTTGTTGTATTTTTTTGGTTCTGCTGTAAAAAGCTTTCGAATTTTTACTTTATTTATTGTATCTTAGTCTAGATTTGTATTTTTAGTATTTAAATGATTAATTTAACCTACCTTTCTTATGTAAACTGTCATTCTTATGGTACAATAGGCACTTTTCCCTCTGTGTTGATCTGTATGACAAAGTTTACTTTGACTATACTCTTCTCCCCATAGATTACTGAGAGGCAATCTATGCTTGGCATACAAGGCATCCTCAGATCTAGCTCTGATGGAGTTTTTGCACAACACAAAACAAACATCAGAACCACTAAATTCAAGAATTTAAACTTTGCTTGTGACATAAAGACATGTTGGTGAGACAGATATGTGTCTCAGAGGACCCACAAGCACTGGAAATTGCTCCCCATCCTTGTTAAGCTATCCTATTTAAGAGTAAATTTGACCAATGGATGGGAAATCAGAAATTCACCACTGGTCTGTTCCCCAAGTCTATGACAGAAAAAAGCAGACAGTAATGCCCAAACTAACACCCCCACATCACCTCTAGAAACTTTTTAATTAACATATCCTCTCCTAATAAACACCCATTACACATAGGTACACAATTAGGTTGGATTGCATAGCTGGGATAATAAAGATGCTGGTGGAACATCTGTCCAAAAAAATCCCTATACATGTAGATATATAGACATACATGTATATATATATATATATATATATATATATATATATATATATATATGTGTGTATATATGTGTGTGTGTGTGTGTGTGTGTGTGTATATATATAGACATATATGTATATATATATATATATATATATATATATATATATATATATATATATATATATATATATATATATATATATACACACACACACACCTACTTCCACCTCTTACAAATCTTAACCCAACCCATTAACACTTCTTATAATCAATCTCAGTGAAGATGACTTCAACTACCCCAACCAAGCTAATATTCCTAGCTATACTTTCTACTATCCTTACCTCTACCTACCTCCTCACTTCCTTTGAAAATCTGCACTAACCACTCTCGAAAACAAACAGCCTTACACACTTCTATACTCACTTGCAGTCAGACTAATATCACTTCCATTCACAGCTATCTACTACCCAAATACCACAGACTCTCCCACTTTAAATATAATAATCATACTGTAAAAAGAGAAAAATATCTACTTAACCTAAAATACAATTCAGCAACAAGACCTCTCAAGCTCTCCTTACTAGATGGTGACATCCACCCTAACCCTGGCCCTGCCAATCCTGCTACCCTAACTACCCAGCCTAAACTGTCCAACTCACTCCTAATAGGACATCTGAATATCTGCAGTCATAACAATAAAGTAGCCCATCTCCATGCCCTTTTAGATATTCACTCCTTTGATATCCTTTGCCTGACAGAAACTTGGTTGAAACCAGGGACCAAAGACAACGAAATTATCCCCCAAGGATATAATATAGTTAGAGAAGACCAGATAAAATGTAAGGGAGGGGGTGTAGCAGTTCTATTCAAAGATGGATTTCACATCTCCACACTACCATGTAACCCTCCTCAGGATAGTAATGCAGAAGAAGTCCTAGTTACCAAACTCCAAATTAACCCAAACAAAGCTTTATACATCATCTGTACCTACCTACCACCCGGTAATAACATCAGCACAATCGAAGCTATATTAAACTGGGTATCCTCAACTTACCCCCAAGAAACAGTAATACTAGGTGATTTTAATACTGACTGGAAAAGTGTCAGTGCAGATAAACCCACCTCTCACTTTAACCTCCATGGCTTTAGTCAAACTATCACCTCCACAACCAGAATTAACAAACCAAACAAAAAAGAGAGTACCGTAGACTGGATACTTATAAACAGACAGGAGCAAGCTTATAAGGTAGGCACTCTCTCAGATGATTTAAGTGATCATACTTTGACCTACATCATAAGACAAAAACATGGTCTGCCTAACCCCTCCACTTTTAGGATTGCACTGTCCAATAAACACTTTAGCCCAGAATCATTCCAAAATGAACTTAGTGCCTGTAACTGGAACCCTTTAAAAACTCTACCACTTGAAGAGGCTATAAAATATCTAAACTCTACTTTTTTATCCATCCTTGATAAACATGCACCTAAATGGTCTATCCAAATGAAATCCAGAACAGCCCCTGGCTTTCTAAAGAAACCAGACAGAAAATTTTCTGAGGAACAAATCTTGGGCTAAGTGGAGGGCTAGCAAAAATATCTCTGATCAACAAAACTTTAGGCAACTGAGAAATAGTACAAAAAAGGCAATACTTATGGATAAAAAGAACTATTGCTGTAAACTACAGCAAACTCATCAGAACAATCCCCAAAAATTTTGGTCCAGTATAAACAAATTCCTTTCCCCAGGACACTCTCACACACCTACCCCTCTTGAGGCTGATCCTAATACCCCCCCTTCAAACTGCCAATATTTTTAATACTTTCTTCACACAGACCATTCAATCACTAGCCAGTCAACTAATCCCAGACAACTCAAGCCTTCTCACCACCGTATCAGCTTCTTTACCAACATTTAAACTGCAACCCATCTCTACTACTCTCATCTGTAAACTCATCCAAAAACTTAAGCCTGTACTCCTTCTGCTGACCAAATACCATCAGAATACATGCAAAAAGCAGCTAAGGTAATTGCATACCCTGTATCCATCCTCATTAACAGAACCATTAAGGAAGGAACCATTCTAGATATTTGGAAAATCTCCCATATTATTTACAGACCAATAGCTCTATTATCTCCTTTAGCTAAATAATGGAAAAATGCATTCACCGACAACTACTACATCATTTATCTCAACATAACATAATAACAAACTGCCAACATGGCTTTAGGCCATCACACAGTACCACAACTGCCCTACTATCTTTTATAGATACCATCAATAGAAACCGCAATAACAATAACCTCTCATCTGCTCTCTTTATCGACCTCTCAAAAGCTTTTGACATGGTCAACCATGCCCTTCTCATCAACATTCTAGAATCCCTTTCTTTTGACTGTCAGACTATTAAATGGTTCAGGTCCTACCTTAGCAA
>NC_056743.1:1749412520-1749425020 GCF_019279795.1 Protopterus annectens | reverse complement strand
TATCAATAGAAATGTTTTAACTAAATTTTCAAGGGCTGTTTACTCAGAAACAAAAACTGTTTGATCATAATGTATAAAGGTAGGCAGAATTACAGCCAATCTTTTAGCCAGTAAATCTATAAACAAGTTGCTTAAAACTGAAATCAGTCTGCCTAACGTGGTTATACTGGTTTCAGTATAACTGTGAAAACTGCCTTGTGTTTTTAAGTAATAAGAACACAATTTGCTAACGTAACCATTTTGTATATGTCTGTAGGTGAATTTTCCATGTTTTTGCCCTTTAAAACAGATTCCACCCCTTTCAGTGCCATGGGATCCTTTAGCAAAGCACCTTAATGGGTCCTACCGTCTTTTATGGAACATGAAAAAGTCTGTACCTCTTGGTTTGTACTTTCCGCTAGGAAGAGTCTCTTATACACATTAGCATAGCATTTTGCAAAACAATCCAATATATCTGTGGCAGCTGTGCATATTGCCTTTGTCTCTGGGTCAGCTATTGTACATACTGTTCTGTCTGCCATTTGTTGTTCACATCTAGGAGTTATAGGTCTGCTTGTTTAACTGCACTGGCTTCAGCTTCTCTCAGTCTATGTGATATTTTAACTTCAATATGTTCTAAAGCAACAAACTGTTTACATTTCCTTAGTTCATTCTTACTTCCAATTCAGCCACATTTGGATACATAAAACAAATTTCATTCTGCCTTCAATGACTTCTACTGTTAAAATTTCTCCCCATATTTTTCATTTCACTTACATACTGAGATTAAACAGATAACAGAAGATAAAGGCATTTACATGTCAGGTTATATATATACTACAAACAATTCCTACAAAGTACATCCTATGACAGGCTATGTCTAGATAACATACGTGCAAAGTTACTGCAGTTATTTATCATGTTCATTACACTGTGTGTCCTGTATTCTATACAGGGATGCTGTTACAATCTTACAGGGATGTTTGAACATAATAGATCCATCAAGAAAAAGGATGACAGAATGCATGCATATAGGTTCATAGATTAGTATATAGGTTCATAGATTAGTACTTGGGCTAACTGCCTATTTGGGCTATTATAAGCCTAGCCAATTACCCCATGTCAGAAATCAATTGTGCATCTTGTGTTTATAAAGTAAACACTTCAACCAGTATGCCAACCTCCTACCCCTTGACATATATTAGACCAGCCTTTTTTGAAAAAGGATGTGGATTTGGAACGGTATGCTTGGGAATGATGAAGTATTATTGCAGTTTAGTTTAAGGCAGTCCTAACCCTGGAATGAATGATATTGTACATTTGATTTCTTTTTAAACTGACTTCATTTATTGATATTATTTATTGAACTTTTTCTAGTTTACAGTGATGCTTTAAGTGTCTGAAATTTAAAGTGTTTAAATGAACTGATAATGAGTAATACATTATAATACATACATTTAAATTCATGTTAGCTGTGACTTCACTGCATCTGATGATGTTACATTGGTTTATAACCAAAGCATTTCGTATATATTTCTAATAAATAGTCCTTTGGAGTTCATGGCGGTTCATGCAGGGGTAGAAGACAATTTCCTTTTGTATTCTTTTTTTAAGGATATGATATACTGGTTTGAAAATTTCATATGCTTATTCCTCTCCAAGAAGTTTCTTCACAAGCACCTTCATAAGTTTATAAATACACTGACTATTAAGTGCTAAAGAACAGAGAGAAGGAAAGTCACATTTACTGTTTAGGTTTGTTTATTTCTTTATTGAGATTTGTGGTCTTATCCAGCAGTGTATTCACTAGGAACAGTTACTTTAAATGGTGCATATAGTTGTAGATCTGCAGAGACTCTGATTTGCCACTAATATTATGCAAATATACTCAAAAACCACATTGAGGTGTGTTATATAAGATAACCGCTTTCGTTTAATTTTACAAAATTTCATCAGATAAAAGGTATAGTAAAATCTGCTTAAATAGTCAGTTTTAAGGCAGTCACATGACAGCCGAGCCATTGACATATTATGGGATTTTTGTGAGTCACTGTTATCTTCTTTACATTTTGTAAAAGGACTGCTTCTTTTCTGTCTCTAATCGCCCTCATATATGTTTGGATCAGACCTTGTTTTACACTATACTTAGAAGTTATCCAGGTACAGCCAAAAAAGTAGCTAAACTGCACGCCTTTGTTCAGGGTTTTCTTTTGTAGTTCAAGAGGAAGTGACAGTCCCCTCCCCCACACTTCTGCAGAGGGGTTAAAACTGTCACTGCCCTGAGAGACCCTTGCAGAATCAATTTCTCTTGGACTACAAAAGAAAACCCTTAACAAAGACCTGCAATTTAGTTACTTTTCTGGCTGTAGCTTGATAACTTCTAAGTGTAGTGTAAAACAAGGTCTGACCCAAACATTAATGAGGATGATTAGAGACAGAAATGCAGCAGTCCTTTTACAGAAGTTAAAGAAGATAACAGTGACTCACACAAATCCCATGAATATGTCAATGGCATGGGAATCCACAGCTACTTCCTTCTGTTTGGCATGAGTCATACAAAACATTATGGGAAAGAGAAATTATGGAGGGAGAACAAGATCAAGTTGATACATCAAGCCCCATTGGTAGCCATGTTGTGGAAAACAAGCTAAAATTACAAATAAAGCACTCAGAGTGATTTTGAGGTGTTAAAATAGTTCAGGAAATAAAGACAGAGTGACAAATCAGATTTTTTTTTAGTTCTAGGGTGGAGTTTTCCTTTAAGATTGTTAAAACATATGGTTTTATAAAATAAATGTTTTAACAATCATAAGTTGTCATGTTGCTTTAAATCCTTATGTCTTGGGGACTCGGCTGCCATGTGTTTGCTTTAAAAGTGAGCATTTAAGCAGATTTTACTATTTTTTTTATCTGATGAAGCTTTCAAAAGGAAATGAGAACACTTATCTTTTATAACACACCTCATTGTGGGTTTTTGAATTTATTTGCTATTTGTGTAATATTAGTGGCAAGCCGGAGTCACTGCAGATCTGTAAGTATCATTTCCCTTCTTTTCTTTATCATATGATTCAGTACTTATGTTTCAGGTTTCAAGTGCATAAGAGTGCTGTGTCTTCAATCAGTACCACTTTTTAAAGCATTTAGTGACAGTTTAGCTACTGTTTCTGTATAAGTTGTGGTCTTCGCTGCTGCTGACAGATTATTATTGTCACTTCTGACTTCCACACATGCTCTGTTTCTTCAAACGAATGACGAGGCAATTTTACACTTAAAAAAGAAGAAATTTGTATTAATATTTCATAATTTACTTGATCC
The DNA here is from genome assembly GCF_019279795.1 of Protopterus annectens. Taxonomy (NCBI): domain Eukaryota; kingdom Metazoa; phylum Chordata; order Ceratodontiformes; family Protopteridae; genus Protopterus; species Protopterus annectens. Next base: position 1,749,421,726 of record NC_056743.1, on the reverse strand, counting down.
TAATTTAGTCTATACTTAACACCTACAAATTCAACTTCAGTTTCAACACACTTGTGTCATCTACAATACAGGTAAAACTAGTCTTTTAAGAAGTTGGAAAAATCAGAAATTTATTTTAATGAAACATCAAACTTCCATTCCTTTCATTCAAGTAAATTCATATATTACTGCTTTTACAAAATAACATCAAACTTCTACATAAAAAACATTCTCACTGACCTCTTGTATCTGTAATAAAGTGATGTATTCCTATAAACACACCTTTCCTTCACAAGCAATAAGGCAGGACTTTGCAGATTTAATATGCATAACAAAACAATTCAGTCCCATGAAATGTATGTACGTGTGAATGTGGAGGGAGCTCCTTGTAATAACAAGTTAAATGGATCATGAATTCTGTATTTCCTTAATTATCATTCTGCTGTTTCTTCATATACCTCCACAAGCCTAATTTCTAATTTTTTTTATTAGTAGGTGAACTAATTAGAGAACATACAGTAATTAATTTTATGACAATTTACGTTATATTTAAAGAATCAAAAATCCTCAAAGACCCAAGATATTGCCATAATCAGAACTTTACTTATGTGTTATAGTTCTGGCTCTACTAGTGAACGGAGGCATGCGCTATATATGGTACCTGATATAGGCCCCATAAAGATTCATTGTGCTTCTTCTTTTCCTTGAAAGATTTTATCATGAATTAAATTTTATCCATATTTTGGGCAATAGAATGTGAAAGGATATTACAAAAACTATTCTAAAGGAGGACTTCTAGCTGCAGGCTAAAACAAAATAAGGGATCTTGTCTGCACTTTACGGTACAGACCTTTACATACAATTATACAGCCGAAAGGAAATGGGAATGAGAAAAATAAACACATTTACATACAGCCAGACTGAAAAGGGAAAGATTTATTTTCTATGTTGTTAGATAAACAAGTTCTGAAACAGGCCTGATTGGTAAACGGACATTTGTGGTGGATGTAGCCAAGAAATCTCCATTAGTGATGGCCTGAACAGCAAGAATTACATTTAGTTGTGTATTACTAACAGTTGTGACTGACCCATGTAGGCCATACTGTTTACTGTTATCAGAACCATCCACAGAGATTTCACCGCAGTGATGTGGGAGGAGACTGCCAGGCCTTTCTCACACCTGACCCTTGTCAGCATCTCCAGTCATTTCATGACCTCCTGCCACTATCATCTTAAACAGATGTCTTACCTCTGGGCCAGTGGGCTGACATCACTATATAGTGTAGCACAGTAACTTCCCTAACCTTGGTGCATTTCAGGGGGCACATTTTTAAAATACAGAATTTTAGGAGGTATAAGATGTGGTTTGAATGCAGTAGGCTTCAAGCCTTTTAGCTGATAATAACTCTTTACTAGATCATTTGAAATAATCCTTCATCAAATGTAATGCCTCACAGAATACTGATCCCCTGATTTCAGCCAAATGTCAGACAATTCTCATCCCAAGAGTCAGTATTTAGACATAAGGGGATATGATCTAATTTTTGTTAGCCAGGGAATCTTCATTGTACATAGGAATAAAACAAGGAGAAGGGGTGAAGGAGGCTTTTTTTCTTTTATAGTGGAAGTTTTTGAAGGGTCAGACTTGGAGGAAGTAGATGAAGGTTATGTAGCTTTAAACAGTGAAGTAAAGTACTCCTGGTCAAATATTTTGTAATTTGTGAAGATCACTTGAAAAAGCTCAAATGCCAGGACACAGAATTCTGATACCTGGATGCCCCACCACCAGAAATGTGAGTAACAGACATTTACCCACATTCCAACAAGAAAAGTAATCAAGTTACCCCATGAAGGAATTGCAGAATTTTGATGGGTTCTGCAGTTAAAATCAGAATATTTGCCAACATCAACCCTATACCAGATATATGGAAAAAAGTGTTCAAGGTGAGGAATTTTTTTAATCCAGAATATCTTAGCCACAGATGTTATTTTTACAACCACATTGGGAATCGAATCAGGATGCTACAGTGATGTCTTCTGTCCAAGAAATCTCCACTGATGTGGTAAAGCTCCATGCAAGCGCTTTAACAGGTAATGTCCTGTGTATGCACAGTGGTGCATCCATTAAAGTTTAGGATGCACCCCCATGCTGCCCTACATTCACTGATCTCTTGGAGATGTCATTAATGGGAAAACAATGTTTTACCAAGGATTTCAATTAAAATGTGGCTCCATAAAACTGGAAAGACTGGGAGGAAACTGTAGCACAGCACTGGAGGTACCACATACTGTTAAGTAACTAATAAAGTGTGGCAAACACTTTAAATATCCACGTCTCCAGATCAGTGACAATGATTTTTATGTAGCAGTTTGTTTGCTGAACTTAGCACAGTGCCATTAATTACCTGACATGATTCCAGTCTAAAGTAAGTGCATTATAAATGAGAATCACCTGAAGGAATCTGATTGCCAGTAGACACCTTGTTGCTAATGTTCTGGAATGTCATAAATTTTACAAAACCAAGTACAATGTCTTTAAAATAAGAAAAATATGTACTTGGCACCACTAAAGCCTGTTCTACTACTGCAGTCAGGGACCCTACATTTTACCATAATACCACAAACAGGGAAGGTGCAACACTTTAGTTAAAGGGCTTCAGGAAGTTTGCCCCATATGTACAAAAGTATGATTTTTGAAGTCAGGATGTTATGAATATTGATATTTTGAAATAACCTGATACAGACTTTTAGATTTCACTTGTATCATATTTGAAACTCTGGTGTACAGAACCTTCTACTGAATCATGCTCCTGTTCTTCACAGATGTATTTCTGTATTTCCACACCAGTGGATCATCTTCCAAATTCAGGTTTCATTTTACTGTGCCTTCCCACCTGCTAATATTTGAAAATATATGCATACCTCTTCAAATGTCACTCTTTACACTAATTATATTCAGTAGTTTCCTTCTACAGTCACAAAATGGATAGTCCATCCTCTAGGTGAGAAGATTACATCTCCGTAATTCTAGATGTTCTGAGCTGTATGAACTATAATGCTTCTGAGAGATCCACCGAAAAAAACATTATAGACATAATGCTACTCAGAGGTGCAGTGGTGCAGAGGCTAGCATTGTTGCTTCACAGCAAGAGGTGCTCCTGTTTGATTCTTGGCTGGGGTGCCTTCTGTGCAGAGTCTACATGTCCTCCTTGCATTTGCATGGGTTTCCTCCGGGTGCTCCGGTTTCCTCCCACATTCCAAAGACATGCATCTGGAGCATTTCTCCTCTGGCCTCTGCTGAAAATCGGCTCTGTCCCAGTCGGACTTTCCCGGTAGACAAATGTTAATAAATAAATAAAAGAAATGTACAGACCAATATGTACACAATTGACAATAATATGCATGTTTGGCAATACCTTAATCACAATATGGCCTAAATATGTGCCAGTCTCATCTAAGTATTATTTACAAAATATTCTAGAAAACAATAACTACGGAATTCATGTCACACACGTAACATTTAGGCACACTCATCATATAGCAGCTGCCACTGTTGCTGCATGTACTTTTGATATGTAATGACAGTTGTAATAGAAACGCTTCTTACCTTTGGGATTCTTTCCTAAAAAGTCTTTACAATAGGCTGCATTTCAAAAGGTGGAAGAGAGACATAATGATGCATCTTGTCAATATTGATGCCTTTCTCTTGGAAGAAGGACTGCTGGAATGGAATTTTCATTTGCATAGCCTCTGTAAAAGCCTTCGCTTCTTGCTCCAAAAAAATCATGTGCGTTCTGTTATACATATATTTGTTGTTTTGATAGCCTTCTAGTCTTATTCTGTTTGAATTTTAGGTGGTAAGATGGGAATAGAAGGGATATGGAATTATTGTTGTATGCATTCAAGAGCAAAATTAATTAGCCACACTTAAGGAAGCTCTTCAGCCTCATCTCTTTCTGTAACTTCTCTCTCATGTCATATGTGAACATCAGTTGGTACGACAGCAGCAGATTGGTTGTTCCCCTCTTGGGGGAATATTGCTGCCGATTATTCCCTTTTCATGAGAAGTAGAAGTACGTTCCTCTACATGAACAGTGTGCATGTCATGTGCTTCTGCAGGATTAATCTCTAATTTTGAGGACCAGCTGGTGTGACAGGAACAGACTGTCTGCCCCACCGTACATGAAGTACTGTAACAGACTGTTGCCCTTTGTGAACGACAGTACATTCTACTAATTGGATAGTATGGAGAGCATAGATATTATTGTCATTGCACAAGTACATCAAAATTTGTAACAATCCTTCTAAGATGCATTCACATATAACGACCATTAATAAATGTGATAATACAAAATAATACCGTAAAAAATGACATATAATCTTTAGACCCTGCACGACAGGAAGGCTGCTCTGTAACGTTGTTTGGTGCATGTTCTACTTCACAATGCGTTTGTACAGAGCATGGTGGAACAGTAGCAGACGTCTCAGATGTTAATGTAATCTTGTGCAATTTAGGCACTCTTCCGTCACTGGCTTCACTAACGATAGAGTCTTTAAATTGACGTTCCAAAGGTCTATGTTCCATTTCTGTACTCTTGTCTTGAATATCAGTTGATCTGACAGAAACAGTCTGCATCCATTTATCAACATAAATTGTCTCTTCTCTGCCATGTGGGACAGTAGCATCCTCCTCTAAAGGAATAACTTCTATATCAATCAATTCTGCTGAATTCTTATCTTGCTTGGTTTGAAAAGCAAATGGTGTAACAGGAGCCAGTGGGTTGCTCCTAGAGATGGACATACATTCCACAACAGGAGCTACATCTATATTATCCATTTGTGCAGCATTCTTCTCTTGTTTTGTATGAGAATCAGTTGGTGTGTCTGGAATAGAGGGTGTGCATGGCTGTACATAAATTATTCTTATGGACTGTTGTCTTTCTTGAGAGGAAGACATACATTTCTCTTCAGTGATAGACTCTGTATGTTCTTCTACTTTACGAGAGGAAGGCTCCCCTGGAATTTTCTTTGCTGCGTGCTCTTGTACTTCATAGTTTGCTTCTACAGAAGGAGCAGAAGCTAGATCCTCCTCTGAAAATGATCGTGTTTGAGCAGATAAGCATGACACTGCTCGGAGAAATGACTTCTTAATTCTCTTTCTAAGTGCCTTAAATGCTGAACCAGTCTTAGAAGAACGAGTTCTGTGCTCTCTGCTGTCACTGCCTTCATTAGGAGTAATGCCCTTAAACTGTGTATGTACTTGGGAATCTGGGACCACCTGAAGAGCGGGTGATCTGATATGTATAGAATGTTTTTCAGCTTTTACCTTAGGTTCAGAGACAGTATCTGGATCACATCGATCAGTTATTTTAGTTGCAACAGGATCCTTAAACGTGACATCTACTTCAGCTGTTGTAGTTTCCAAACCTTTTTCATCTTTTTCTGTGTTCTTGTGTTCATTCTTCTGAACAGTGTTTTCCACACAGTCTGTTTCAACAGACAGTTTAGTCTCTCTCCCTGTTTATAGAGAAATCACATTATACATTACACACTAAATACTTTTGCTCATTCTACATCTATAACTATAACTTTAGGATTAGCACAAATTTGCAGATATTACTACAGCACAGCTAAAGGTACCACTTTATTACAAGAAAACATATCTGAGAAGGTACTGTAGAAATACATTTCCCTTTCCCTTTTGTTAAAGTACATTCCCACTTATAGTGCTTTGTTTAAATTACAGCATAAACTACAATATGAATATTACTGTTACTGATCTACCATATCCTTAAAGTAATATATGCCTCTAGCCACCACAAAGCAAGACCATTTAGCCTTAAACCCATAAAGACACATACACATACCATTCAGTTCCATGTATCTGCGAATGTGCTGGCTGTGGAGTGTACATACACATACACAATTCAGTTCCATGTAACTGTGAAAGTGCTGGCTGTGGGGTGCACATACACATATACCATTCAGTTCTATGTTTCTGTGAATGTGCTGGCTGTGGGTTGCACATACACATATACTATTCAGTTTCATGTATCTGTGAATGTACTGGCAGTGGGGTGTACATACACATATACCATTCAGTTCCATGTATCTGTGAATGTGCTGGCTGTGTGGTGCACATACATATATACCATTCAGTTCCATGTGTCTGTGAATGTGCTGGCTGTGGGGTGGATTTTCATAGTGTTAGCGATTTCGACAATTAATGAAAGGGGCCATTAAATCTGCATTTATTTATTTATTATATTTCTACACAATCTCTGAAAGTATTGTAATGTGTAATGCTGGTATGAAAATTGGTGTAGAAAAAATATTGCATTTCCTTTCTGTTAGTATGACTGAAATTGTAACCTATCCAGAATCATTAGGCAATCAAATTCATTGATTCATAGGTTCACATGTAGGTGCTATGGGGTCTATATTACCTTATTGAATGATGAAAGGAGCGAACGCTCTTTCATCGATCCGAAAAGGTCGAAACCCCTAAACAGCGAAGACAGGTTCCATTAATTATTTTCCCAGGGAAAGAAATTGGGGGGCTGTCTTTGAGACTTTGCCATTTCCTCCACTATGGTGCAATCTCGGAGTTGGTATATTTAAGTGGGGGGGTGAAGCCCCCCACTTCATTTTGTGTTTGAATTTTTTTTTTTTTTTTTTTTGTGGAGCATTGATTAAAAAAATTGCTGTTCCGTGACTTTGCTCTTTATGGGTTTCAATCTTTTTGGATCGATGAAAGAGCGTTTGCCCTTTTCATCATTCGATAAGGTAATATAGACCCGGTGCTATGCAATCAGTCTGTAGACTATTACAAGAATAGCCAAAAAGCATATTCAGAACCCCCACCCCCCAGTCTTAAGGAGGGCAACACAAAATAGATTGGGGAAAATGTAAAGCTGTATATTTAATTATGTAGGTTTACAGTGGCAATGGAGCTACTCTGTGTGACATGTAGTGGACGTTTGCACCAAAAGTGAGGAATATGTTGGAATATGACTCTATCATGCCAACATTTATTATCCTTTGGTGATAGTTTAGTTCCTTAACTGAGTATTTGAGGTACCATTTGTCCTGTAAAGGGACAGGTGGTCAGAGAGAGCTGGATCTTTCAGGGCTCAAAAGGCTAGAGACAGATCTCCATGGAAGAGTCTATAAGAGACTGCAAACATAGAAAGCTGCCAGTCTGTTGTGATAATTAAGCTTTTTGGGGTCACTGATCTTTTTTGTAGAGAATCTCTGAGGTCTCTCAACTTAAGTTATATGTTTAGACAGCTAGGTGCCAAAAGGTGCATCATATTCAATAACTGGTCTGGTGAAATAGGAGTAAAGAGGAATTAAGACATCTGTTGACGTAGTTGAGATACCTTTCAAAATTAGATCAGCCAGTTAGAAGGCTTTATCAACTACTGCAAAGAAATGATTGCTAAATGGTAAGGAATTATGAACTAGACTGCCTAGATCCCTTACAATTGTGTCTAATTTGAGTGGTGCCTCATCTATATGGCACATGAAAAATGTTTTGTTTACCACACTGAGCCGTGTTACACGTTTTTTATTATTAATATTGAGACCATTGTCCTTGCACTAGTTGTGATCTAACTCATCTTTGAACAACTGTGAGTCAGTGGAAAACTGAACAACTCACAAGTTACAGTTGCCTGCAAACCTAGATAAGCATAGGTCAGAAGTGTTTTCCTGAAGATTTGAGATGCCAAGTAGAGGAGGTTTCAACTCTTGAGGCCTGTAAACATACATTTTTGGAAGCAACCCCTGTGGCTTAACCACCTGTGCTCTGTCAAACAACCACATAGCAATGGTTTCATCTGAACCCTCCCCCTAGGATAGGATAGGTGGCCAAACACCTCTGGGTTTAGTTTTCTACCTTGTACCTAGTGAGTTCTGGGATAGGCTATAACTCCTCATTTCCCTGAAATGGATAAAGTAGTAAATGGAAGAATTAAAGAATTAGGAATGGATAGACTGTGTATTATAACATGCCACGTCACTCAAACACTCAGATTATCTGCTATCAGTCCATAGCTACTATGATATCTTTGGGCTAAAGCAAAGAAAATCATTTCTGAATTATTTTAAAGTTCTGCAAAAAAGTTATTTCTTTGGAGATGGGTATTTTACTCAGAAAAGGAATATAGCAGAAATAAACTACTAAAGTATACAGGGATGCAAGCCAAAGGCAGACGGATATGATGCTATACAGAAGACAAGGAAGAGTACAGGAAGAGAAGTTAGAGGCAGTTGCAAGGGATTCTGTGCTGGAAGATGGTCAGAATTAACCAAGTAAATAAAAAAGAAAATTTTGTTCAAAACAAATTTGTCTTGATATTAATAGGCCTGTTGTAGATATCAAAATTAAAAAAAAAAACTACATCTCAGCAAAATACGAACACTCTCATCTCATACCTTTTCTGAATCTCTTTAACCACTTCTTTGGCATAGTGAACGGCATTTTCTTCTTTTGCAAGCCTAGAAAATAAAATATGTTTAGGAGTTTTGTGTGAGAACATTTACAGGCTAAAAACCAAGAATTGCAAATATAATTTTGCACCAAAAGCCCGTGTATAGAACTGCATACATTCTGATCTCGTACTTTGCTGATTATTTCACTGCTGACCAAAACCATAAATATCAACTTCATTTGTTAATCATCGGTTGCCATTTGCATTAATTTACCAGACTATTCTTTTTTTTTTTGCCATTTATTACTGAATACTTACCAGAAACATTTAGCATTTGTTAAAAGCATATACTCTCATGTACTCCAACTGTAAATCAGATTATTATGTCTCTAGGCCACCTGATGCCATTGCAGTTGTACCACTTTCCATGGTCTGGCACTGTGTTGCACTAATACGGTTAAAGGTTAAATGTGTAAAGAGGAAGCCATATATCGTGTACATATCCAACTCTTAAAAACTAGTAAGTCCATCAGTTCTATTTGAGTTGGACTTCACCTTTCACTATGTACTATGAACTCCATTTTTCTTTCATGGTACAGATAGCAAATTCACCATGTGCAAGTAATACTTTTTTTAATGCTAAAAACTAGGGATGGAATGAATTTTTCATTTTCACAACTAAAACAACACAATCGAGCCTGACAAATGAATCTGTCTGATTTTTAGCTTGGTTTTCTATCTTATGATAAGTATGTCTACATTGCTATCTATAAATGTACATATATATGTGTG